>NC_064427.1:25598057-25720557 GCF_023375975.1 Astyanax mexicanus | reverse complement strand
ACATTTATCATGGATGTCCAACTAATTTATTTACACCTTAAAAGACCCTGCAGTTATGGCGGCATTTACGTTGCATAAATCTATAGTAGCAGAAAAAATAGCAGCACATCAGCAGCTGCCCCCACTCAGTACTGCCACTGAGGCACTACTGTAGCAGTGGACCTCCAGCCTTACCTGGCATAACTATGACTCTGTTAACATTGCCATCATGCAGATCATTGGACTCCTCACTATCTTCAGTCTCCTCCAGTATCCAGTATTCATCTACCTACTGAATCGCTAGCATTAGCTAACCAGCCTCGCAGACTGTAACCGAGAGGCCAGCAAGCAAGCAGAACACCGGCAAGCATGCACCTACCAATCAGTACTGCACTACTGCACTAGACGCATCACCACGCCCTGTGAGATAAACTCACACGCACACACCTATCCATCTATCTATCCATCCATACATCCATACATCCATTCATCTCCCACCTATCTATCTGCCTAACCATCTATCTCCCACCTCTCTATCTACCTATCCATCTATCTCCCACCTATCTCTCTACCTATCATCTACCTCCCACCTATCTTTCTACCTATCCATCTATCTCCCACCTCTCTATCTCCCACCTATACAACTATGTCCCACCTATCTATTTGCCTATATATCTATCTCCCACCTATCTTTCTACCTATCCATCTATCTCCACTTATCTATCTGCCTATCCATCTATCTCCCACCTATCTATCTGCCTACCCATTTATCTCTCACATCTCTATCTACCCATCCATCTATTTCCCACCTATCTTTCTACCTACCCATCTATCTCCCACCTCTCTATCTGCCTATCCATCTATCTCCCACCTATCTATCTGCCTATCCATCTAACTCCTACCCATCCATCTATCTCCCACTTATCTATCTACCTATTCATCTATCTCCCACCTATCTATCTACCCATCCATCTCTTTACCAATATATCCACCCATTTGTCTAACTAATCTATCTACCCACATGCACACCTATCTACATATGTCTACCCATCTATCTCCTGTCTATCTATCTACCATCTATTATCTGTCTATCTGCTAACTATCTCCTGTCTACCTACTATCCATCTGTCTATCAATCTACCCACATATCCCCTGTCTATCCATCTGCCTGTACATTTACCCTCCCATCTACCCATTGATCTATTTGGTTATCTGGCATAATTGACAGTTTGAGATAAAGGCTGATGATGGAGTGTTTCAGCTTCATCTCTGGTGTAATTGCCAGTTCAGGATTAAGGCTGATGGATGGTTTCAGCACCGGCGACGCTTCTTCTTGGGCTGCTGACCGGGCAGAGGCTCCTCACTCGTGTTCAGGTCAAAGTCGCGGGCGGACCGGACTGGAGTGGGTGCGCTGAAGACCTCGGTGATCTTGACCCGTCCGTCAGGCTGGACCTCCTCAGTCAGGACGGGACAGCGGAGCTCCCTCCACAGACGCTGCTTGAGCTCGCGGCCGAACTGCAGGCAGAACTTACCAGATGTGGATCCCACGAGAGGATCCACCACAGAGTGGTAAACACCCTGGAACTCCTCCACACTGAGACCATGGACCCACAGCGGAGAGTCTGGGACCTCAGGAGGTGCACGGAAGTCGGGCATCTCTGGTGTGATGGTGGAGGAAGCCTGAAAAGGAGGAAGCACAGCCGCACGTTCCTGAAATTCCTCCAGAATGAGGAACTTTCCGGTGGTCCTGGAAAGGGAACTGTAGGAATGGTCTACCTGTACGGTCAGAGCCGCAGCCCTGGACCTGGGAGGTCTGTGAGGAGGTGCAGACGATGTCTTCATGCACTCCTTCAGCTTCGCAGATGGTTTACGGGTCCGTCTGAGGCCGTAGGGACCGGCAGAGGAGCGCTGACGCGAAGGCGAATCCTGAAACTAAAATATATTTGACATATATATTTAATATTTGTACACGCAAAAACACATTTCAAAAGATAAACATGTAGTTTCTGGATGAGATGTCCCCAAAATAACATTGAAAATGATGAAAAAAGCTGTGTAATCTACATAAATGTATCTTACTATTTACTCATCAATCTATTAACCATTAAAGCTACCATATTCCTACATAGTCATCTACCATGTAGATGTATCATACATCCAACAACTTCTTCTTTTATATCTTAAATTAAAAAATATATTTAAATAGTCTAGGATCTCCTAAAAAATAAAGTTAAGCAAATGTAACTTATGATACTAAAACTATATTAAAAATAATAAATAATACAAATCTAATTAAAAAAATTAAATAAAATACATTTATAGACTACACTTTGGCAGAAAACTGTAAATTACAGTGGAAAAAAAGAGCAGATTAGTAAAATATGATACAATTTACTGGTTACCTGTTTAAAATTGTACTCACATAATCCAGTAAAACCTACTAGATTTAAATAATGCAATCTGATTACTTTAATTATCAGTCCTCAGACAAAATAGTATTATGGTAAATTAAAGATGTATTATGACATTAAATAAAAATAATAATAATAATAACAATAATAATAATAACAACAATAATAATAATAATAATAATAATAATATAGGATATCATGCATTTTAGTTTTTGGAATATTTTTATTATATATTATAGATTATATATTTGATAATTTCTAATTAAATTATGATTAATTATCTAAATTATGCTATTATATTCATCTCAAATTAGTATTTAGTTAGACATATCTGACTGTCTCCTATCACTTTTTAATGATTTTAGGCACATACATTTACATAAAATTCAAATAAAAATATCCCAGTAAACTGATCTATAGTTGTAAGACACCATCACTTTTTCACAGCTACCTTTAAAAATCCTTTACAATTAATGAAAAAATTGATATATTTACAAAGAAGAACATTTCAGAAAACATATTTACCATTTCTGGACGAGAAGTTTGGAGAAATTCACACGTTCACGGCTTCAGAAAGCAGAGCAGTAGAAAACAGCTGTCTGTATCAGTCGTGTAAATGTGTGAGTGTTTAGTTTTGAGCCCTGAAGCCAAAACAATAGAATTTAGAATGTTGGGCTGATTTAAACGTATACAGAGCTCACTGCACTGAGTCTTAATATACATAACATACAGCCCAAAATACTGTATTTATATTTAAATATAAATAATTTACAGCCCAAAATACTGTATTTATATATGAATATAAATAATTTACACCACATAATACTGTAACAATATTAATATTAATAACCTACAGCCCATACTACTGTTTATATATTCACATAAACAACCTACAGCCCATAATACTGTATTTATATATTATTATAAATAATTTACACCACAAAATACTGTATTTATATATAAATATAAATAACCTACAGCCTATAATACTGTTTATGTATTGATATAAATAGCTTACCACCCATAATATTGTATTCATATATTAATATAAATAACCTACAGCCTATAATACTGTATTTATATATGAATATAAATAACCTACAGCCTATAATACTGTATTTATATTAATGTAAATAAACGACAGCCCTAATACGGTATCTATATTAAAGTAATCTAAAGACCATAAAATATGTATATAGTGTTATAGTACTGTATTTACTGTATCAAACTTCTACAGCCTATAGTACCATATTTATGTAAATATATTAATTTGTTAATATATTCAGATATTAGTTTATTATAGTACTGTTTATACTATTTGTATTTGTACTGTATTTATGTTGTAATAAAACATTGTAGTCTGTAATACTGTATTTATACCATAATAAACATTTCACTGCAGTCTATAGTACTTTATTTATAATAATATAAATAACCTACAGTCCTGAATACTGTATCTTTATTTATATAAATAACCTACAGCCCATAGTACAGTATTTATATTAATTTAAATAACCTACAGCCCTGAATACTGTATCTATATTTACTGTATCTATGTTAATATAAATAACTTGCATCATATAATACTGTATTTATAGTACTGTATTTACTCTATTAAACCTCTACAGCCTATAGTACCATGTTAATATTAATATAGTAATTTAATATATTCAGATATTAATTTATAATTGTACTACAGTCTATAGTACTGTATTTATAATGATATAAATAACCTACAGTCTATAGTGCTGTACACACAATCAAATGGAAATCTGTTACTGTTAATTTTGTTTGGTCATGTGGTTTTGGCCCTTGTGAATAAGCCGTAGTGTCTGTAGTGCTGTAGTGTCATCATTTTAAAGCAGTTTCAGCGATTTTTATGGGGGATTCAACATAAAAACACATCAGTCTTCAGCACAGACGTAAAGCACTCTTCTCTTTGTGTTGACTGTAGTCTTTTCTATGGGCTTCTAATGAGAGCACGTTGGGCGGCTCAGCGTTTCTCTGCTGCTGACTGGATGTTGTTAATTTTTCCAGTTGTGGGGGCCATCATTCTTCCCCCCAGAACGCCTCGGAAGACAGTTCAGCAGGAGTCTACTGAGCAGGATTTATGAGGAGAGGCTAGAAGCTGTTTTAATAGCTTCCATGTCGAAGCCGCTTCTTTGTTTTGAGGGCAATTACGCTAAACACTGAGCCGTGAACTCATTTCAGAAAGCCAACCAGGAGAGGAACTTTTAAGTATGACCAACATAATGACAGGTTGATTCTTAGAGCAGGGTTCTGTAGGATTTTAATGACGGAAGTTTGGCAGGTTGTTTTGTGGAGTTAGTGTATGATGGTTGAGTCATGTTGCTTCTCTCTGTTTACAGAATGTTTTGAAGAAAAGGGACCAAGTCCAGGCGGAGTATGAGGCCAAGCTGGAGGCTGTAGCTTTCCGTGAGGACAAGAAAACACCAGTAAGTTTATAGAGCAACAGGAGATTTCACCATTAGACACTCTTGACTCTTGAGTCAAATAAATAAAAAAAATGTTACTTTTATCTACTGTTTATGTGTAATTGTGAGGGATTTAACATTACAGCATATATGTATATAGCATGTATCTTTTGTGTTAGATGGGAGCTAATTTCAGTAGTTAGAGCCTTGAATCCGGACACTATCAATTGTAACTTTTGATTCATATGTTCATATGTGGTGTACAAACCATTGAAATTTAGGGTAACAAGCAGAAATAAAGGAAACGATTGGCTAATTATCAAAAACCAAATTTGTACTCAACTTATTGTTTCTTTTTTTTACTTATTGTATCCTAGCTTTTTTTAACTGTTATCCCACCCAATCAGTTGTATTCTCCCTATCACTAGCAATGTCCCAACACCAGGAGGGTGAAGACTAGCGCACATGCCTCTCCCGATACATGTGAATCAGCTACCGCCTTTTTTCTGCTACTGCTGATTATGTAGCATTACTGAGTAGCATCACAGTGCGCTCGGAATTAAAAAAAAAAAAAAAAACTCAGTGACTCAGTTTAGATACATCAGCTCACAGACGCCTTGTGTTGACCAACATTTTACCTAGAGAGTGATGTGTGGAGAGCAAGGCCAATTGTGCTCTCCGGGCTCCGGAAGCTAATGGCAAGCTGCATGATCAGGATTCGAACCTGAAGCTTAAGATCCATATTTTTTAAGAAATCGGCATTGACCATATCTTTAATGACAGAATTGTATTACAGTTAGTTTTATAGCATATCTATTCGTCCATTCATAATGAAATTTATGACAACAAAGAAAGAACAAGCAGCAGTTTTAAATGATGTCTAAAAAAGTATTTTTTATCAATTATTTTTGCATTATATTTACTATGGGTTTGTTTCCTAGACAAGGGTTAAGCTGAGTCCTTAAAAGAGATTTTGGGTTTGGGGTTTTGGGTTTCCCAAACAGGAATGAACCCGAAATGTAGACTACATTTTGCTTTTAGTGGAAAAATCTCCATTCAAAATACTGGGCTTATTCCCTGTCTAGGAAACCAAACCAAAATTTAAAAAATGCAGTTTTTGAAGCAAAATGTCGTCCAGTGTTTATTATAAGTGTTAGCAGATGTCAGAAATTAAATGTGATGGTTAATTTAATTAAATCTGCAGTAAATTGGATAAACTTATGCTTATGTATCTGTATTAGACTAAAAGTGAAAATGTTATTGATTTCAAGTTTAGCATCACCATTTTTAAAAGAGCCTCTCTCCTTGTTTCAGTGAGAAATGAGTGGAAAACAATTAAACTTACTTCTAAAAACAGGTGATTTAATGTTTACAATAGTTTATATAGCATGCGGGAACTAGGAGGGTTCTATAGAGAAACGTCTGAATTCTGCATGCACATACTTTGGAGGTAATAACTTGTTCAACTGATAATAACTTGTTCAACAGCATAATTTGAAACTTCTCAGGCTCATTTGGCTTTCTGGGGTGAATCATGGAGATTTGCTGGTATCTGCTGTCTGGTGCTGGTCAGGATCAAGAGGTTCTGAAGAGTAATTTGGGGGCGGAGCTGCAGGCAGCAATCTTGTGGGCTTAACCCTGTTTTAACCTTCCGCTGCTCGTTCGTCCGGCAGGTGCCCACAGACGTAGAGAAGTGCCAGGACCGGGTGGAGTGCTTCAACGCAGACCTGAAGGCTGACTGGGACCGCTGGCAGAACAACAAACGACAGGACTTCAGGCAGCTACTGACCGGAATGGCGGACAAAAACATCCAGAACTATGAGAAGGTGAGAGACTGGGAGAGTAATGCTTTTTTGCAGGGTTGAAGTTAGGAGTGGAACTATATCACTATTTTACATTGATTCTGACACTGCAAGCTTGAGAATCTGTTGCTACGTGCGTGATTGCTCTAATTTGGGTAGTTTAAAAATATATAGAAGAACATGAGATTTCGTGCTTTATTCCATCATATAGGCCTGTTATGATAATTAAATTATTGAATAATAATACAATACATGGATATGACCGCAATAGTTTTTTAAATTGTGATTGTCTATTGTGTTTATTTGTATGTTTGTGTATTTTTGACAGTTAGCTATATCAGAATAATGCTTTAATAACTGTGACCACACACACACAGTGTGAACTGCAATAGGTGAAGAAAAATTAGCATTTTCCAAACTATAAATTAATTGAATGTATGTATATTATCATTGTATAAGTATACAATTTTAATTTTTAAATGGTTTTAAACAGACAATAATATTGTTTATCGCAATACTTTCTAAAATGATATATAGTGTCAGACCTAGTATCTAGTTATGAAGTTATGGGCATTTAGGCTTGAACACATTTAAACTTAGGTTCTGGAGTTATGCATTCACATAATAGGCTAAGAGATCATAACTGAATATTGTTGCTGTCCAATGAAAAAAAAACGTATCTCCATTTTTGTCGTTTCTTAGTTTACTACATAATTTGAATAGACAAACTCTCCCTTACTCTGTGCCAAGATTTCTTGATGATCAGACCAATAGAAACTCTTCAAAATTACCTAAAATAAACTCTTTTTACATTGACTTCCATTGAAAGTTTGCAAGGTTTTTTCTCTCTCCTGTAAAGTTGCTGTTTTGGAGATAAGTGTTTTTCATTGGACAACGGCGATATATTTTCCCCCCAATATTAGACTGATACTGATCGGCAGGATTGGATCGGCAGATTTAAAGTAATTTTTTTTTACCTTTTGAATTTTATTCTGAAAAAACAAATCTGATTTTATGTTAAGAAAGTTTAAAACGGTACATACAGTTTTCTTATTCATAGTTTTGCTCTTTGTGTAAATACAATTACAAATCATTTTTTCCCGATTGCACATTCAGAAATGGCAAAAATCCATAGTTTATCAGGACATGTTGTAGACCCTGTCTTACTCTATATTGTTCACTGACTTTGATAAGACAGCTCTACATCTATTACAGAGAGCTCTAAAGATGTTCAGAACATAGACAGTGTATAGCTGGATAGAGCATCGTCTCTAAAAAGTGAAGCCACCACAGGTCGGGCGCCCCCTGCTGTTCGGTTTCAGAAAGCTGTGTAACCCCACCCATCCCCATAGGTTTCAATGGCAAAACAGACAACTTTCAATCACGTTTCTTTTAATATACTGTAATTCTACCTCCATTATTTAAATGCAGCAGCTAGTGTAACCTCTTCTTATATTGTTACATTTTTATATTCCCACAGAATTCGTTTTTTAAAACGTTATTCCGCTCTATTCAATAAAGGTGTAGTTATTGTAAAAGGGCTGGTTATGGGCGGGACCAATAACAGACTGTCAGCTCTGCCCTGCTCCGCTAAATAATACATGTATACAGCTGTACAATCTTTATGATACTATTTTTTGTACGTTTGTCATCTTAATATTGAGTATTATTAATAATTCATGAAGCCTCTGTAAAAAAACAAAAAAAACAAGCACTTGATTATAGAGAGTAAATTGATCATAGGAAGATGCCTGAGGGCTGCCTAAAAAGAGGATGGAAAGAAAGCAGTGGTCTTCTTTTTTTTTTTCTTTTTTTTTTCCTTCTTCACGTAATAGCATCACAATTTATACATTTTGCAATCTACAAGTCACATGAGGACAATTCACTACAAGGACAGAGAATCGAGTGTTAAGATACACACTTCCTGTTCCACCACTGTCCCTCTGTAGCACCACAAAACATAATCCATCACGCTTGTGTATACACGATGGCTGGAGAGCAGGCCTCCACTAGACTGATTATATCCTCGAAATAGCTTCAGCTGTGGTAAGTCAAGCTAGCAGTGGAATTCTTTCACCTTTTAGCCCATCGGCCGTGCCAGATACTGACACAGCTCTGCAAAATTCCAAACGCCAGGGCCAAGAGGGGAAGGCCCAGAGCAGAAAGGCACTGTTTTAGATATTACAGCTAAATCAGCAGCATTCACTGCTAAAGGTCCTGTGTTACTGACTAGCTGTTTTTATTTCCTTCTTATGACACAGTACTGTTGAAGAGATGAATGTATTTGTTACCCTGTCCCACATGTAATTTGTATGGCGAAATAATATGCCGATATTTGTAGTTTTATGCAGAAGTTTGGACACACTACTAGGTTTTGTTGATTTTGAGTCACAAAAGGTCTACTCTTTCTAAATGCATTACTTTTTTTTACTAGAGTTTATTTACTTAATCCACCTCAACTTACCTTGAATAGGATACACATATATCGCATAGCAGTGGGCAGCGACCTTTTAAATGTTTATGCTTATCCTACTGGTAGCTAAATAGGAAGCACACAAATCTCTGATTGGCTCTTTTCTATCCTGACCGCTCCTCACTATTTCCACCTCTGCATGCTAGTTATTAACTTTTTAATTTAATGTATTTATTTTTTTTGGTTGATCTTGAGGGAGGCTATACGCTCCGTGCCTTTTTGCACGAGGAATAACATAAAGTCATTCAAAAGCAGTGTGTAAGACTGGTGGAGGAGATGCCAAGATACATGAAAACTGTGCTTAAAAACCAGGGTTATGCTACCAAATATTGATTTCTGTACTCCTAAAACTTAATGAATATGAACGCTGCAAGAAAATTTTCTTTGCATCATTTAAAGTCTGAAAGCTCTGCATCATTTTTGTTATTTCAGCTATAATTTGGAATTTTTTGGAATTTGTCCATAGTTTATAGAATAAAACAACAATGTTCATTTTACTCAAACATATAAATCAACCTATAAATAGCAATGATTCAGAAACTGAAGTGGTCTCTTCATTTTTTTTTTTTCCCCAGAACTGTAGTCAGAAAGGGAAATTCACAATTTGGGCCACCTGTAAAGGTCAAGCTTTACACATGCGATTTTGGACAACCTTAGAGAGACACAACTGTAACTAAGTAGAGTAACATTATATATTATAGGGTTTTACCTAAGCATGACTTGTGGTAACATTTTTCTTCCTGCTTCACCAAAGGTGCAGTTAGTAGTGTTCTAAGCCGGAAGCATCACAATGGTTTTGAAGCTGTTTTAAGGTATACGTATTGCTTTAGCATGCATTGAAACAAATTTGCTATAAGCTTACACAAGTGAACTAGCTTAATAGCTCTGGTACAAGAACTGCAAGGCACAATTTAAACACCTAACATTTTTGTTAGGCTGACTGGATTTAGGGTAACGGGTCTTAACTTTTGCTTTAACAAATGTCCCTCATGAGCTTTACAGAAGGCGTTTCCAGTATGTTTGAGTGTCCAGAGACTTTGAAAGGCAAAAACATTGCTTAATCTCTCGGTTTGGCTGTTCCTGGTAATGAATGACCAGATGTTGACAGCTTTTTCTCCTCCTTCTGTCCCACAGTGCCTTGCAGCGTGGGAGTCCCTCATTCCGCTCTTACAGGACAAACAGGAAGCCAAAGTGGAAACGAACTGAGCGCATGTGTGTGTGTGTCACCTGCTCTCGGGGTCGGGAACTGATGGCCCTGCGTGAGTTTGTGGAAGGTGACGGTGCGTCCTATCGGGCTTCGACCCCCACCAGGAACCCGACTGCCACGTCACGGGGGAGCAGGGGGATGGGCCGCACAAATGACTGGAAACTTTCTAGTTTTCTGATTCGTAAAAGTGTATTTTTATTTGTGTAACCCCATCCGAACCCCTCCTCCTTCCCTCTGGCCCAGTCTGGGAGCAGGAGGATCTGTAATTTTGAGAAGCACAGTGCGGAAAACCACGGAGCGACCACGGGACAATCCTCGGAGCGGCTGCGTGCGGAGAGGGAAAGAGAAGTCGTGCAAGCTAAATGTACAGTTTTTAAATGTGAACGGTTGCCAACAAACTTTTCTTTTACAAAAAATTCTGCTTGCCCTCAGCTCAGCCCCGTTTGAGGGCGCTGCCTCGTTTTTGTTGTTTTTTGTCTTTTTTTTGTGGTATGCCTTCAAACCATGGACAGAGATGGTGAGATGATTCCAGGACCATCAGATTTCCTCTGACCAAAGACGTAGAGGAAATAAGCAGCATTTTTCTGTTTGTTTGTTCGTTTGTTTGTGTGTTTATTTCAGGAACACTATGGAATTGGTACCATCAAAAGACACTGGAGGTAGCCACCTCACTACGTTTTATGATTTGCGGTTTACATACTGCTCACTGAATCTGAATGAAGGTTCTCTTCCCAGCCCTGCCTGACCTCATTAAATATTTATGTTGAAATGTTCTCTATGATGACTCTCACTGTTGTCTTGCAAGAGCCGATATGAGTTGGTTGGGGGGTTTGGGGGGGGTGTAATTTTGAGAAGCACAGTGTGGAAAACCACAGAGCGACCACGGGACAAGTTAGTGAAAATTATATAATATAAATAAAATAAAACAATTTGCCCCTTAAGAGATTTAATTTGTTTTTGCTTTTTTGTCATTCTAATATTTTTCAGATTATCAAACAAACTTAATAATAAAATAATGGATAGTCTTTTCACTTAATAAATAAAATAATCTTTTAAAAAGTGCTTTTTATATGTACTCAGGATATATTTGTATGATATTATAGATTGTTTGATTAACATGGAAAATTTGAAAGAGTATGAAAAAATGAAAAAAACTGAAGAAATCTTTAAGGGGCAAAATAACGCCACTTTAACGCCACTGTATGGGTTGCATAGACCTGTTCAAATTTTGTTTTCAATTTTTAAATATCTTAAGTGTCTATACAGCTCTGGAAAAATAAAGAGACCACTTAATTTTTATTTATTTTTTTTTATACCAAATTTTTGCACCAGGAGTTGCAAAGTCATCCAAAAGCAGTGTGTAAGACTGGTGGAGCAGAACATGCCAAGATGCATGAAATCTACAGCTTAAGCCAGGATTATTCCACTAAATATTGATTTCTGAACTCTTAAAACTTTTTAAATATGTGAACTTGTTTTCTTTGCATTATTTGAGATTTCTGAAAGCTCTGCATCTTTTTTGTTATATCAGCCATTCCCCGTGTTATTCAAATAAATGTTCTAAATGATATTTTTATTTGGAATTTGGGAGAAATGTTGTCCGTAGTTCATAGAATAAAAGAACAATGTTCATTTTACCCAAATATATACCTATAAATAGCAAAATAAGAGAAACTGTTTAAAAAAACCTGAAGTGGTCTCAATTTTTTCCAGAGCTGTATCTTTTCATAAATACAGCAGAAAGGAGGAGTTCCTGATGAGTTCCACATGTGTAGCGTGTGTTCTTATTTGAAAGCTAGTATGACTTTTTGCATTATGAGCACAGTTTACTGGTAACCTCTGACTGGTCTTGGCCTGAATCGGTGCTACAAGTCTAGATGATGCAAAACCATTTTGGGTGCTGGCAATTTTTTTTCACACTTTGCATTGTCTGGGTATTTAAAGAGCATCTAAATTCCTTTTTTTAGCTGTCCTTTTACAGCTCCATCTAACAAAATAAATGTGCTTCTTTAAGCCAAGCCACAGAGAACAACCATTGCAGTGCCACACAGCCATGTTTGAATTTAGTGAATTTATAAGTGCATCTTTTCTAATGTAATGGTTTAATCACAAATATGGTTCCTTCTTGAACCAGAAGTGGTTATACTCTGGCATTACTCCAAGCACCATGTGATGCACACTCCCTGGGAGCAGCAAGGGTTAAGGGCCTTGCTGGAGGAACACTAGCAGCTTGCCAAACCCAGGTATTGAACCCACAATCCTGTCATCAATAACCCGGTGCTCTACCTGCTGAGCCAGCACTGCATAATGTCAACCTAATGTTTAATATCAGCACTCTATCTGTGATATGTTGATGATTGATCTCGTCAGCTTCAGCAAACGGCTTCCTGACAGGAAATTGTGTCGTCATAAAATGAGCCATCAGGAGTAATCTAACAGCTAAGCTGCCCATTAGCTTCTGTTATGAGTGTGCTTTTAATTGCACTTAAAATGCTGAACTATTCCTTTAAGGTAAAAAAAAAAAAAAAACAAATTACAGTCGTTCACAGTGGAGGTTCTGGACACTTCTTCAAAATCTTCTGATCCAGATTTTATTAAGCAGGTGGGCAGTTGTGAAGTTTGAACAAAGGCAGTAGCGTCCAGAGAAACGTCTGCACTCCATTAATCCTCCAGTGTTTGCTTTCTTGGAGAACGTACAGAGATGCACTTAGTGTCAGTTTGTGAAATTGTTCACCATCACTCTCTACACACACTCATACACACACACTCATTCCCAGTTACAACCCCTGGCAAAAAGTATGGAATCACCAGTCTTGGATGAGCACTCCTTCAGACATTTCATTCTGTAAAACAAACTCTGATCAAAAACATGATACAATAATAAGGTCATTCCAGAGTGCAACTTGTTGGCTTTCAGGAACACTCAAAGAAATGAAGAAAAAACATTGTGGAAGTCAGTGAATGTTACTTTTATTGACCAACCACAGGGAAAAAAATATGGAATCACTCAATTCTGAGGAAAAAAGTATGGAATCATGAAAAACAGATAAACAAAATATGATTCAAAATACATCACTAGTATTTAGTTGCACCACCTTTGGCTTTTATAACGGCTTTCAGTCTCTGAGGCATGGACTTGATGAGTGACAAACAGTATTCTGCATCAATTTGGTGCCAACTCTCTTTGATAGCAGTTGCCAGATCAGCTTTGCAGGTCGGAGACTTCTTGTGGACCATTTTTTTCAATTTCCACCACAGGTTTTCAATTGGGTTGAGATCTGGACTATTTGCAGGCCATGACATCGACTGAATGTGTCTTTCTCCAAGGAATGCCTTCACTGTTTTTGCCCTATGGCACGATGCATTGTCATCTTGGAAAATTATTTCATTATCTCCAAACATCTGTTCAATTGAAGGGATGAGAAAACTGTCCAAAATGTCAATGTAAACTTGTGCATTGATAGAAGAATTAACCACAGTCATCTCCCCAGTGCCTTTGCCTGACATGCAGCCCCATATCATCAAGGACTGTGGAAATGTTTGGTTGTTTTCTTCAGGCAGGCCTCTTCATAAATCTCACTGGAACGGCACCAAACAAAAGTTCCAGCATCATCACCTTGTCCAATGCAGATTCTTGACTCATCACTGAAGATAACTTTCATCCAGTCATCCACAGTCCATGATTGCCTCTCCTTAGCCCACTGCAGTCTTGTTCTTTTATGTTTAGGTGTCAATGATGGTTTTCTTTTAGCTTTCCTGTATTGAAATCCCATTTCCTTTAGGCGATTTCTTACGGTTCGGTCACATACATTGGCTCCAGCTTCTTCCCATTTATGCTTCATCTGTTTAGTTGTACTTTTTCGGTTTTCAAGACAAATGGCCTTAAGTTGCTTGTCTTGACGCTTTTATGTCTTTCTCGGTCTACCAGTACGCTTGGCTTTAACAACCATTCCATGCTGTTTGTATTTGGTCCATATCTTGGATACAGCTGACTGTGAACAGCCCACATCTTTAGCAACCATGCGTGAAGAGTTACCTTCTTCAAGAAGTTTCACAATCCTCTCTTTTGTTTCAAGAGACATTTCTCTTGTTGGAGCCATGGTTCTTGCCACTCTAATTCGTCCAGCAGCCCTCCAAGGTGTCATGACTGCAGGTGTTTTTAACTGCAGACTAACGAGCAGATCTAATCTGAGGCAGGTGTCCATTTAGGGAAAGGAAATTAACTGGGTGTGTCCTTATTTTCTACCTTCAATTTGAGTGATTCCATACTTTTTTCCTCAGAATTGAGTGATTCCATATTTTTTCCCTGTGCTTGGTCAATAAAAGTAACATTCACTGACTTCCACAATGTTTTTTCTTCATTTCTTTGAGTGTTCCTGAAAGCCAACAAGTTGCACTTTGGAATGACCTTATTATTGTATCATGTTTTTGATCAGAGTTTGTTTTACAGAATGAAATGTCTGAAGGAGTGCTCATCCAAGACTGGTGATTCCATACTTTTTGCCAGGGGTTGTAGTCTGAAGCTGGAAAGCCTAAGCAAACTGCCGCCTCAACAAATCCACCCTGTGGTTGTGAATGAAATTACTGCTGAGGTTTGATGGAGGGAAACAGCAGTCTGAGACTGTGCAGTTATATAAGAAGCTCCACTGAGGTCGTCTGCAGGTGTTTCTCCCACTACCGTCCAGCTGATTAATTACTCTACTCTTCAAAACTTTGGAAGCTGGGTTTTCATTAATATAAAACCAATTTCGCTGCAAGGAAAGGCATCAATGATGTATATATAATATAGATGAATCCTGTGCCATTTCAGTGGTTATAGATGGATATATTGTGTTCTATTTGAACTTGGATGATGGAATTTCCAAGATCCAAGTAGATTTTCTGCTCAGAAGATTTCGAGAGCCTCACAAATCCTGAGTTCAGAATCCAAGGTGGATGCACTGCACATCAACAGTAGTAAAAACAGTAGTATTATACAGTTTATTAGCATTATTTTTTATTTGTGTATCTTTAAATCAGTCACTGTGCAAAATAGTGTATAAATCTTTATTTAATGCTAACCTGGGGCATAAAAAGTGAGATATATTTTGTTTAGATTTATCATGCAGTCAGTTTGCACGTGGTTTCCAGCTCTATCTGATGTAAACAGAGCATAGCATAAGTAGCATGGTGGGCACTTGATGTCTTTTGCATGCAAAGCTGAACATGGTTATTTGGATTTTTTTTTTCAAATGTGTCTGGCTGGCACTTCTGTGTGGCAGTTTTTATGAATGGGAAAACATAAATGTGGGTCTGTTTTTCCCAGCTTAATTGTCAGTAATAGGGAACATCTTACTGATTGGACGTTGTGATTTTAAATTTTGCCTTTTAGAGCAATATTAGCACTTTGCATATAGCTGTATGCAAGTGTTTTACATCTTTCTGACTTTGTGGGGGTTTTTTTAGTGAAAAAGTAAGAAAATCCTATTAGGAAACATAACTAGAAGAGCTAGTTAATGAGCTGCCCTACCTGCATATGGTGTTTTTTTAACCCCTCCCCCCTTTCTCAACATGACAAGCTGGTCTTGAGCTGGATTTCTTTAGCAGGGTAGTAAAACACCAAAATGATACTTGTATACATTAATATGCCATAAGTCATGGGACATATGTATGTAAATTCATCATGGAATTGTACCTCAGGGGACGGCTTGGAAACGGCCACACCTGTATAAGTTGTGAGGTGTTTTTTTTTTTTTTAAACAAGGCTGAACACTTGCCAATGATGATCGGAACTGGTGGTGTCTGGCTAGCATTGTCCATGTAAACTATCAAGTGACCGCAGATCAGTACAGCAGCATTGTAACTTCCATGGGACATGGCAAAAGTCATGGGACCTACTAGATTTAGTCCATGACTTTTGGCATGATATGAAATAGTGTACAGCGTTTACATTTAACATGTTAGTAATTGTACAAATAATCATAATCTAGCCTAATTAAGCAAAATGTTATTTGCCAAATTGCTGAAAAGTACAAAGAGACAAGTAATTTATAAAACAATTATATTTCTTGCTGCTTCTTGTATCCACAAATCCAGTGTAAAATTGGTGTTTAGGTTGGTGTGGTGCAGTGGAGAACACCACTGCCTGCCAGTGATCTACCATGTGGAAGGCTAGGGTTCAATTCCATGTCTGGGTGAGTGAATGCTGTGCTACACCAATAACAGTCCTTGGGCAAGACTCCTAACACTACACTGGCCCACTTCCTATGTAATATAAATAACCTTGTAGGTCACTCTGGATAAGAGCGTCAGCTAAAATGCCATAAATGTAAATATAAATGTATTTAGTTGGGTATCCTTTTAAATAATAAGTAGTATATTGCATATACTGTAAAACACATTATTAATAATATATAAGCAATCTCAAGCTTCTGAATGGTGGCGTAAAGCTGCTGGTGTTGTGTCGATATGGAGCGCGTCTACTGAGGCCCTCGGGGGACTGGATTGTGTAGATTTACTTGATACAGCAAGGCTGTACTCTGAGACCTATTGTATTTCCCCCCTCATCCATTCTGTGTAACACGCTATATGTGACCCAGTGTGTGGTCAGCTGCGTATGTTCACTGGAGCTTAGGCTGTGGATGCTGTCTCTCATGAAGCTCACAGTCCTCTCTGTCTCTGCTTCAGCTGCTCTATTGTGTTGTAAAGTCTCATGACTTGGAGCTGTGTGGCTGTGTGGAGCTGAATTCAGACCTGCTGTTGTCCAAAGTTGATAATGCTGCACTGTCTGGTCATAGATTCTCATGGATGGATGGATGGATGAATGGTTTCTCAGGGAGGGCTGAAATGGCCTGTTTGTTTCCTACAAGCAGAATTGTATATTTAGATTTATATTTATTTTTATGCTCACTAAGACAAGAATCTCGGAGGGAAAGTGTTACAGTACTAGTGTTACAGTACAGTGTCCAGATTTTGCCGTAGGGGTGGCGTCGCCACAGCGTAAGGGAGAGCCAACAGCAAAGCCCCCACACGCCTCCCGTGTTGGTAAAGTGCTGTGACGACGCCACCACTTCGGCAAAATCTACACTGTATTTTCTAACTCTAACACTAGAGCATTAATAATCAGCAGGTTATACATGTAGATAACTGATTATCATCACAGCAGCCCTGTAACAGATCGGAAAATGTTCCTTTCCCTCAGAGCTTCTTGTCTTAGTGTGCAGAAAAATGTTTCACTCAAATTACAGAAATCGTTTGCTCGAATGAAAGAAATCGTGCGCACGAAGTTTAAAACTCCTGAGCACGAATTTTAAAAATTGTGAGCACGAATAAAAAAAAATCATGAGCGTGAATTAAAGAAATTGTGAGCACGAATTAAAAAAAACATAAGCACAAATTAAATAAATCTTTTGCTCGAATTCAAGAAATCGCGAGGGTGAATTATAGAAATCGTGAGGGTAAATTAAAGAAATCGTGAGCATGAATGAAAAAAATCGTGAGCACAAATTAAAGAAATCGTGAGGGTGAATTAAAGAAACGTGAGCACGAATTAAAAAAATTGTGAGAGTGAATTAAAGAAATTGTTCGCTCGAATTTAAGAAATCGTTCGCTCAAATTAAATAAATTGTTTGCTTGAATTAAAGAAATCGTGAGCGTGAATTAAAGAAATTGTAAGCACAAATTGCAAATTGTTTACTTAAATTAAAGAAAACATGAGCACGAACTGCTATGTGATTTACTCTATTTAATTCTTTTTTATCCACAGCCCTCCTGGTCTCTGTAAAATCTGATCCACTTTAGGATTAATTGTAAGTTATAAGCTGAGCTCGCTGCCAATTTGTAATAAAATGTAGACCAAATACAGGATTTTTAAGCTTGTTTGTTAAATTAATAAGAAGGATATGCCCAATGCTTCTAACAGTAAAGCCACAGCTGGTTTATAGCGAGCCTGCCCACTTCCTGTTTCCTCCGTAATATCAGAAAATGACTATGAACCGCAAGAGGGAGTCCGCGAGAGACTAATTACTTTTTACTTTTTTTAAAGGATATTTCCTTACTTTTAGAAAGTATGTTAAAGTATTTTGCTATAAACGTAAAGCAAACTCAGCTGTATTTTTCCATGTTTCTACAGTAAACAGGTTTTAATCAGCACAGGCGCTGCTTGAGCTGATGCAGGAGAAACAGCCAGAGCATGGAGTTATAACTCCATGGAGTTATAAAGGACAATAACTGGAGTTTAAACGATTTTAAGATTTTAGATTTTAGATTTTACGTTACCGAAACATTTAATAACGTTCTGTGTTAAGAGGAATTAATGTTTTCAGTACAAAAATGATTAAACATATATAAACTCCGATTTTGCTTAAACGCTCCATAGGAATCCACCAATTTTGGACTCTCTCAGGAGCGCCCTCTAGTGCCTGTCAAGCCCGAAAGAGCTTGTGAAGTGGGTATTTTCCTCCATAGAGACTCTTTGATAGTCTCTTACACTGGGCGTGGCTCTGGCGCCCTCTGCTGGACCACAGGAGATACTGGTTTTACTTATAGATTAGATTTTTTTTTATCTCTTTACCTTTTTGTTTGTGTTTTATAGCTTTGGAAAACATCAAGTGACCAATTTTTTTTTTTAAGATTTTGCTGTTTATAAGTATATGTTTGACTAAAATGAGCATCGTTGTTTTTTCAATAAACTACAGCTCACAAATTCCAAATAAAAATATTGTCATTTAGAGCATTAATTTGCAGAAAATGAGAAATGGCTGAAAGAACAAAAAAGATGCAGAGCTTGCAGATCCCAAATAATGCAAAGAAAACAAGTTCATATTCATAAAGTTTTAAGAGTTCATAAACCAATAGTTGGTGGAATAACCCTGGTTTTTAATTATTCATGCATCTTGGCATATTCTCTGGCATAACTTTATGTCACTCCTAGTGCAAAACTTTAAGCAGTGGTCTCTTATTTTTTCCATTATTAGTAAGTATTGCACTATATATATATATATATATATATATATATATATATATATATATATATATATATATATATATATATATATATATATATATATATATATATATATATAGGTTGTGTAAATAAATGTAAAAAAACATATTGAATATTAATCCCTGTTAATGTAAATGTCTGCACAAAATAAAAATAAAATCTAAACATAAATTACACCACGTTTTATCAATGCAAAGTTGGCCAAGAAAAAAAAGTCTCTGCAAAGGGAGAAACAAATGTTGTTTTCTTTTGTCTTGTTTAAAGGATTCATTTTAAAATTGAAATAAAGGCAGCCACACACACATAAAACTCATTTTCTCTGTCATTTTCATAATTTTAATTTTTTAATGATAAAATCTTGGAACAAGTCATTTATGAAATAAGCATGGGGGCTATATTGCACAGGTATTATTGTAATTATAATTATTATAATATTATAATTATAAACACAACATCAACAGAAAAAAATCAACACAAGCAAAATAAATGCACACATTCTACAAATCATTGAACTGGGAATAATGACATCTAGCAGTTTGGTATTGACTGTCGTCTGTGACAGTTTGTGTGTTTTTCTCCCCAGTTTAACTTCAGTTTGTTCAGTTACAAAATATGACAAGTCAACAGAAAAGACAAAAAATAGTACAACTAACAGTAAACAATATATACAGTTATTTTGAATGGGACAATCTTTAAACAGGGGTTAGGTTGTGCATTTCTTTTTTTTGGCAATTTTCTCACAAATTAAGCTAAGCTAATTAATGCATCCAGTGCACTCAGAAGAAAGCGCCAGATCCCCAACTCTAATAAAGCAGCTAACAGATGCCAGTGCTGACCAACATTAAACTAGGAGTGAAGAGGGTAGAGAGCACCATCTAACCCCCCCAGAGAGAGAGCATGGCCAACTGTGCGTTTCAGTGTTTTAATCTGAAATCTGAGCCCTTTTAATCAGTGCATTTGAAATACTGACGCTCACACTGCTTTGGTAATTATCATCAGTTTAATATTCCCCCAAAAATGTAACCCTGTGAGATTCCTTCACAAGATATCCTTGTTCAGAGTTGTTTCTGCATAAGGATTCATAACTAAATATTAAATAAAGGGTTCAATGGGTTAATAAATGATGTGTTAATGCCTTTTGATAGTACAGTATATTCAGTAGCATCCTTGCTTACAACTTAAATGCATAAAGAATATTTCAATCCATCATATTCTTCTCATATCGCCTCTCAGTGCCAGCACTTCAGTGTAAAGTTTTACATCAGAATTGACACACGTATTAACATAAAAAAGAACATTACATACATCAATAATAATAGCAGTAATAATAACAAAAATTTTACATTTTAAAATAGTAAATGATCGGTCTCCTAATAAACTAAAAAAAACAACATTTTCTGCTATAACATCACAGTAAAATTCTCATACAAAATCATATACACTATATCATGTATCATGTACACTGTAACACTATAATAACAATAATGTAACAATGCGCAATACACAAATAAACAGCTGAGACAAACCAAATGTCTCACAAATAAACATTACCAGTCTAATGTAAAATGTAATACAGTAACACTATGTTATGGTTACAGTAACAATTGTGAGCTGCATCTGTTTAAAATTAATAAATGTTTTTTTTTCTTTCACAGCAGGAGACAGAACACAGTACTCTCGCGTTCTTTCTTATAGTCTCTCAATCAGGTGAAGATCCGCCTGCTTCAGTTCCCTTGGATTATCTCATAGTTATCCCGCTTCACAGTGCACCAGCCTACAACACTGTGGGGACATAAAAAACATAATAATTCAGCCTGATCACTGAGTTTATTATTAATATTATTATATAATTTGCTTTAGGCATAATAATAATAGGTCGGTAAATAAATAAATAAATTAATAAATAAATAGGGAAACATATTCAGTCAGATAATTAGGGTTTATAAGAAAAGGGATTGTCTAAAATAGTTTTAAACATAATAATAGGTCTGATAATAAATACAATTAATAATAACTAAAAATAAATACATTTAAGTCACATAACAGTTTTTTATGCATAATAGTATAATGTTTATTAAAAAAAACAGTAAGATCTATATTTGGTGAGCAGTGTGTTGGGGTTACCTGATGGGTATAACAGAGAGGAAGGTGATGCAGCTGGATAAGATGAAGACGAATCCAGGGAAGGTGTCCAGCGTGGACTCGTAGATTTTGGTGTAGATGGGTGTTGTAGCTAAACTGGCCAGTCTGAAGGAGAGCTGGAGGCATGTGAAAGTCATTCCTGTAGAGATAGAAAAACACAATAAATAAAGATTTAAACTGTGAAGTTTAAAATATGTGTACTGTAAAAGTATATGTTTATTTTCTGGCATGAACTAACTTGTTTACTGAGCCGTACATTGGCTGTGAAACACGCCTATCTACTTAACAGCTTCCGTATTACAGGCATGTTAATATAGTGGGTGCCCCTTCTGCGACTTTGCTAATATACTCATTACTACACCCTTCAAATAAATCAGTAAAAGGGGCACGCAGACACACACGAGGGCAGAAGCTATTTTAAAAAGCTTTGATTGGTTAGAACCGCTGTCAGTCAAATAAGAGTCCTATAGCAACTGAAAAACACAGACTAATGCTTTTAATTAGTTGCTTATAGTTTTAAAATAACTAAAATATATATTTCCTGATTAAATATTATGTAATTATTTACATACATCTATTGTCACCGCTCTGAGGGTTAGAAGGGCCTCACTGCACACCCCTGATATATATATATATATATATATATATATACATACATACAAAATATGGTACCTTCATAGTTTCATTTAAAAAAATCTAAATGACCCTTAAATGTCAGTGTAACATCTAAGAGGTAAATTTTATGGCCATCTGAGACTTAACTCTAAAATAGAAATTTGGACATAGAATGATCTAATTTATTTTATTTTATTTTTTTTTATTTGTTTTGGTAAAATTGGTTTTCAAATTTTCTAGTTTTTTCATTCCTCCTGTAAAAAATTCTCCTGTATAAATTCATAATCTGTATGTCACCAAAAATTATCACAACAAAAGTTTAGTCCACTTTCTGATTTTCTCCCCAAATCTAACCATATAATCCAACCGACATTTATTATAAGATGCAAAAATGAAAAATGTGAAAATTGAGAAAATATGATTTACAGGATTTTTACAGGAGCAACGATAAACTAGAAAATTGATTCAATTAATAAAAACAAACATTTCTATTCTTTAAAACAAACAGTTTATGCCTAACTTCTTATTTTTGAGTTTGACTCCAGCCTCCAGCTCTCCGAATATTAAACTGATAAAGAACTGAAATGTAAAATTTAGTGCAGACGTACCCCTGTGCAGCATTTTAGTTCTAGAAATGTAGATCTAAATCAAAAAACAACTTTTACTTTTTTAATACTGAGGTTGAGCAATTTCTGATCTTGTATTTGTTCTTTAAAAAGTATTCAGCTTTAGAATGTGCGTATGATCTATTTTTATCTCTGGAGGTATTTTAATCTGTTCTGGGTGGAGTTCTGCATTGTATTTTAGTGTTCTGCTAGTGTTCTAGAAGTGGCTGAACCTGTGGATCTGGTAGGCGCGCTCTGTGTGGGCTGAGATCAGGTCTGGGAGTGTCTGTGAAGAGCCGGCTGCCAGCTGGCATTCTGTTATCTGTGATATTTTTAGCTAATGTATAGAAAAGCCTTTCGGAAATGGAAAGAAGATTTTCCTGGGTGTGATGAAGAACACTTGATCATTTGTGCATTTGTGTTTATTTAAGGAAATTTATTTTTAAATTTATTAGCACAATAGATAAAACCATTGCATGCCTCTGTAACACCATGAGAGAGACTTGGGTTGAATTCTTGGTCTGGGTGACTGACTATTACTATTCTACTATAACAATAAGATTCCTTGAAAGAGGCTAATAACACTACATTGGCCCACCTCTCTAATACAAGTAACTAGATCTTAGATCGGGCCCAAAATATACAGCCTGAGCCTGGCCTGGCCCGAGCCTGTGCACATTCTGCCTGAGCCGACACAACCCGACCCATTCACTCAGTCATTTTGAGCCTGAGCCCGAATTAAACCTGACATTTGTTTTAGTAAGTAGAGCGTTAAAACTATTTAAGCTTTTAAAAAACATATTTAGAATGTTGAACGAGCAAAATCTGTTCAGAGCGATATTAATTAACATTGCAACACTGAAGAAGCATAGACCTATTATTTAAGAAAAAAAAGTATTAAGAACAGATCTCCACAGGCCTAAACATCGGTAAATTAGGCTACAAGAATAAAGTCGGAATGACTTTCCTCTAATCTAATATAATTTAACATGGTTTAAGAATAGAAAATAATTTCTAAACAAACATTTTTTTTTGTACTGAGCTTACAGTCTATGTCCAAAAACAGTAATGAGGCTCCGCTGCACTGCACTGAACAGAAAGTCAAGTGCGTAATACAGACAAGTGTAGTGTGCACTGCGCACTTTGTGCATCTTTTTTTAAAAACACAGTTTGATTTGTTACTTTTCTATATTGTGATTATCATGCCATAGCTTTATATAAAATGAAAATAGCATTAAATCTTCATCACCGATTATTTTCTTGATCCCGACCCAAGGAAAATGGTGGTAAATCTCGGACCGGTTCAGGCAGAGAATTTAAGCTCAACAAGTAACCTTGTAAGTCGCTCAAATAGTGCTTGCCAAATACCAAATATGTACTGTAAATGTTGTGGCAAACAAAATAATTGACAGAGTGTGGATAATATACATCCTTTACCAGAGGCTTGTAGAGCACCACCAACTCTGCCCTTTTGAAACTTCCTTTTTTTTATTTTTTTTTTTTTTATTATTATTAAAATTAAAATTAAAATAAAAATTTTACTGAGGCCGGTTTAAAATGATCTTTTGAAAACCTGAGCGATTAAAAAACGAGTGGAAACAGAATGCCCTGAAATCAGCTCGCACACACCCGACCTCTTTCTTCCTCTGTCACGTGACCCCACGCGGTCGCGCAAGGCACAGTAGATGCGCTGCAGCAGCAGTTCAGTTCAGCGAGTCTTCAGCACAGCACGCACGGCAACAGATAGGCTTCTTCTCCCCCGTGTCCCACCAGCCAGGTAACATACACATCAAGTAAAATCCTACCGTTTCCCTCTAAACACAACGTGAAATCATTTTGTTGTGCAGTAAAATGTCTCATACAGCACCAAACAACTAAGCATCTTTAGCCGACTGGTCACCAGATAACCTAGCTGCTCTAGCCCAAATCGATGATAGATAACGTGAGGACGACCACATACAGCCCCGGTTCTAGACTGATTTGCTTGGGGGGGCAGTAAAATTAAAAGTGCGCTCAAAGTGCCCTTTTTCCCCCCTGAGCACTTGCCCCCCAAAATGTCTGTGCACGCCACTGTCCTTTTCTGTGTATTTAAAACTACGTGTTTAGTCCATTGCTAAGCACTGAAGACTTATTTTTTTTTTTTAATAATGGCTCAACTCAAACCAAACAGAATCAACAAGTATGCCAGAGGTTCTGCCAATAAATAGCAGCTCAACTGGCACTTTCAGTTATTTTATTTTTTGCTTTTAAAGCTGCTTTGCACAACCTGACAGGAAAAGGTATTTTTCAGAATAGACCAGCACCCATGGGAGTTCATATATGGGTTCTGGGCCTTCAAACGCACTTCAGCTGTGAAGAAAAGGGTGCAACACTACCTTTCTCAGAATTTTAAAATGCAAAATGCTTTCTTGACACTTGGCCTTCTGCCTCGAATGCACACGCGTGGTTTCACTTCTTCATTCCCTATATATTTATAAAGTGCATTTTCCTCAGCGTTATATATATATATATATATATATATATATAAATGTACTTTTGGCAGTCCTGCTCGAAAATGAACCAAACCATCGTTTATCATCAGTAAATTTTGCATTTCATTTGTAAATTAAGGGAGCAGTTATTAAGAGTCTGGAGGAAGAGTGGAGAGATACACAGTCCAAACTGCTTGAGGCCTAGTGTGAAGTTTCCACCAATCAGTGCTGGTTTAAAGAGAGACATGTCATCTGCTGGTGTTGATCCACTGTGTTTTATTATCAAGTCTAAAGTCAGTGCAGTGTTTTACCAGACAATCTTACAGCACTTCAGGCTTTCCTTTGCTGAGAACAACTTATAAGCAGATTTCAGAGATGTGGATTTCATTTTCCAGCAGGACTTGGCACATTGCCCACACTGCCAAAAGTACCAATTGGTCTTATATAATACTCAAATTTTCTGAGACACTGATTTTTGGGTTTTCATTGGATGTAAGCCATAATCATCAACAATTAAAGAAATAAAAGCTTAAAATAGATCACTCTGAGTTTAATACATCTATATAATAGGGCTGGGAAATTGTTAAGAATTTCAGTCACCCAGCATATGGACTTTTCACCCTCCTGCCCTCTGGGAGGCGCTACAGGAGTCTCCGTACTAAGACCACCAGGTACCGGAACAGCTTTTTTCCCACAGCTGTTATACTACTGAACTCTGCCTCTTAATATCTGATCTGAACAATAACTTTACGCTTATTACCAGATCTTTTTTTGTTATATATTCTGCTCACTATTGTGTATATACTGTGTAAATCTATTCTGTTTATAATACATACTTATATTATTTATTCATTCTGTTTACACCACTTCATGTTTATAATCTATAGTAGTCTATATATTCATATTCATAACTTCATAGCTACTACATATTCAGCAATTTATTGTACATTTGTAATATATATTATATATATATATATATATATATTTTTTTTTTTGTTAAGCTCTTCTGGATGGATGCAAACTGCATTTCGTTGCTCTGTACTTGCGACATGTGCAATGACAATAAAGTTGAATTCTATTCTTTTCTATAATATATATGAGTTTCTCACATTTTGAACTGGATTAGTGAAATAAAGTAACTTTTTAATAATATTCTATTTTTTTTGAGATGCACTAGTATATACATAGAGCACACTTAAAAGACATCAACCATAGTGCAAGTCTGAATTACTTTGTACTGTAGCTGATAATCTAAACAGTGTTTGTAGTTCAACACAATAAACACTGGATTTATTACTCTGTTATTTCAGTCCTAAATCAGAAAGTATTACAAATGATTTGGTAACCAATTACTTCAGCACATTTTGTGGAATCCCTCAGGGTTCTGTTTTAGGGTTTGTGAAACTGTTGCTAACTGTGGAAGTAATGTAGCTGGGAACTAAGGAGTGGGCCTACACACAGTTTCTGTTCTCCTGTTTAGGGCAGTTCTGGAGTGCAGACCATATGATTGATACCCCTGAGTTAAACAAACTAACAAACAGTACTAAAACCTTATGTCCTTATCTTGATACATCTTTTTTACATCTGAGGCCAGAATGTTCCTTCACAGAGATAAAAATGATACAAAACTGCGATGCGATCCTTGAATCTCCAATAAAATCTCCTTGAAGATAAAACAGTACAGAGTAACAATCTTACCATATGATGTTCCTCGGACTTGCTTGGACAGTAGAGAGCGGATGGTTGGCATTGGGATCAGCGCAAACAACATTACAGAACGGGCTGAGAAAGAGAAAGATGGAAAAACAGATCAGTTTAGGCATAAGTAATCAGTGTAGGCATAATCACAACACTAATACATACTAATATACAGCTCAGTTTAATCAGTTTATCTGATTTTGCTATTTAAAGGTATATTTTAGAGCATTTATTTGCATAAATTGAGAAATGGCTGAAATAACAAAAAAAAATGCAGAACTTTCAGACCTCAAACAATGCAAAGAAAACAAGTTCATATTCATAAAGTTTCAAGAGTTCAGAAATCAATATTTGGTGGAATAACCCTAGTTTTTAATCATAGGCTTCAAGCATTTTGGCATGTTCTCCTCCACCAGTCTTAAACACTGCTTTTGGATAAATGTATGCCACTTCTGGTGCAAAAATTGAAGCAGTACAGCTCGGCTTGATGGCTTGTGATCATCCATCTTCTTCTTGATTATATTATGGAGGTTTTCAATTTGATAAAATCAAGGGAAAACGTCATCATTAAGTGGTTTCTTATTTTTTTCCAGACCTGATTGTAATTAAATAGTTATGACCTAATTATTTTTGCTGACCTCAATACTACACATCAAGTGTGATTTTAGTAGGATAAAGTGGTCTTAAAGTTACAGTAATATCATTTTTTATTGCAATTATTCATGAGACAATATATTGCCCAAACAATACTGACAGGCCCAATTCAACGATTTGTTTGGCAAGAATTTCAACACACTGAGCAATGTGGTGCAGAGCTGACTCTATCACAGTCTAGCGGAAGTGGTTTGACCCTCAGTTCCTCATTCGCAAATCTGTTGACTTGTTGAACGCCGGCACGCCAGCCTCTGCTTTTCGCCTTGATGAAAATCTCACCTTTTTCTGCTGCAGCATGTTCTGCTTTTTGCCTTGAACTGTCGGGCTGTATTTATAAAAAAAATCTCTCCTTTTTTTGCTACAGCATGTTTTGCTTTTTGGTTAGCATGCTGCTGAGATGGTAGCTGACCTTTAAGTTCTTAATCAGAGATTTTTGAAACAGGCTTTCACATCCAGATTCAGAGCTGGATTTTGCAGCAGAGTTGATTGAATGCCACTTTCTCTTTCGGTATATGATTATAATGAAAGCTTTAATGTGGTCTGAATTTTATGTAACACAACATCACACAGTGTGAGTGTACACTGTTTTAAGCTGAATTTGAAATTAGACTCCAATTCTTTTCTATTCTTTTCTACTGCTGATATTAAACTATACTGACACCCACCAATCCATAGATGCCAAACTGTATATTATATAAACCATAGTAATTCTAGGAATGTGTGATCAGATATTTCCTGTTTTGCTTGCGTCACCACTTTAAGCTGTTTGCTCTCTAACTCCAAAATATCAGCTTTTATCCATTTCACTGCATTCCTACGATGAATGTATGTTGGTGTATTGACACATACACTATGGGTCAGTTTTCCAGACAGGGATTACGCCTAATCATAGAATACATTTTACTTTGGTGGAAAATCTCCATTCAGAATGCTGTATAGTCCAAAACAGTCTGTGAAAACTGCACATTTATTTTCAAACGTTTGTGGACACCCCTTTAATGAATGCATTCAGCTACCATAATTTGCACTCTCCAGACACAGATGTGTTGAGAGATATTGCCAATAGGGTAGGACATTCCGGAGGAGATAAACCTCAAACTGTCAGCACCATGCCTAATAATGCCATATGCCAATGGCATAGGCTAGAGGGATGTTATGCCCCCAGCATTAAGCTGTGGAAGCAACTCTGTTTTTTCAAATGATGCACCTGCATCCAATAATTTTGGGATAAGGTTATGGAATTGATCATCCAATATCCTGACCTTACTAATGCTCTTTCAATCAAATCCTCACAGAAAAGCTTTAAAAGCTAGTAGAAAATCTCCCATAGAGAGTACATAAGACTAAAGACTAAAGACTGTCTTCAATACATCCCTAGTGATGACTGATAGTATCTGGGTGGTTAGCTGTTGATTTTTATTCCATTCATTTTACTGTCATTATACTATACAAGGTTGTACAACATAATCCTTTACAGTCTATGGTTCAGTACATAACACCTGACTTCTACATTAAAAGGTACTTAGGCCTGTGAGGTTTGAATCATCCTGCTGTAAATCATCTCTGGATCTGAAAGCATCCGCTCAAACAGATCAATAAATAGTTCAAACAAATGAACCGAGATGGAGATAACGCATGTGCAAGCCTCGGATTTCTCATTGTTACCATCCTACAGGTTATAGAAATGGTAACACAATTTGCAACCCTGGTCCTGCACACCTTCTGCAATCAAATTTAGAGTATGTAAACCTTTTAATAGTAAGAAGAAGAACAAGAACCTTTATTTTAACTTCTGTCAGCTTAACAGTAGTTAAGGCATCACTGCAGCATCATCATAGACCTGTTTTAAAGAGACCACTTCAGTTTGTGAATCAGTTTTTCTGATTTTGCTATTTATAGGTATATGTTTGAGTAAAATAACATTGTTGTTTTATTCTATAAACTACAGACAACATTTCTCCCAAATTCCAAATAAAAATATTGTCATTTAGAGCATTTAGCAGAAAATGAGAAATGGCTGAAATAACTAAAAAAAGATGCAGAGATTTAAGACCTCAAAGAATGCAAAGAAAACAAGTACATATTCATAACGTTTGGGAATCAATATTTGGTGAAATAACTGTTTTTTAAGCACAGTTTTCATGCATCTTGGCATGTTCTCCTCCACCAGTCTTACACACTGCTTTTGGATAACTTTATGTCACTCCTGGTGCAAAAATTCAAACTGTTCAGCTTGATTTATATTCCAGAATTTTTTAATTTTGTAAAATCAAAGAAACTTATCATTTCTAAGTGGTCTCTTATTTTTTCCAGAGCTGTAGAGCATGTCAGTATATGTTCTACAGTTTAAATTGGTCTTGTGGACTTGCGATATTACCCCATTCCCTTTATCTGTTACTGCACTGAAAATTCAGCCTAACAATGTTTCGCTGTGCAGTACAACCCTGTGTCAGTATTATGACAATAACATGGAACTGGATTCAATTGAACATACAATATTTAAACAAAATATGAACTGTATAATGATGACTGGTATTAATATTAGTCTAGTCTAGATTTGCCAAAATACCACTTTAATATCACATTGAGATGCAATAAAAATGAAAAGAACACCCACCTAAAAAGTACATGGCCGTGGAGGTGACGAAGGTCATGAAGTAGATCCCGATCATGAATGACACCATGCCTATCATGACCATGCTGGAGTCGCTCACAGAAAACCTGGTGAAGAGCTTCACGCCCAGAAAGCTGGTGATGAAGATGACGTTTCCAGCGGCATTCCCGTAGCCCACTTCCGTGGCGCTCCACGCCAGAGGTGGCTTCAGGACGTAAATGGACAGCATCTCCACTCCGCCTCCAACGGCCACATCGTACAAGATCCCGCTGAGGAAGAGCAGGGCGATGATCATCTTGTCCTGCTGGAAGTGGTTGCTGATGATGCCGGTGCTGTCCTGCCTTTGTAGACCGTCTTGGGCGAGCCGGCTCACCTTCAGGACAAAGGTGGCGTAGAGGAGACAGAAAACATAGAGCACCACACTCATGCTCGCAAGCACCACACCCTGCTTTATGTCCACCGAGTACAGCTGGAACAGGTGACCCGAGGCTAGGCTGCCCAGGAAGCCGGCCATGCCGTACACCAGCTCTGTGCGCATGATGCGGAGGGATCGGTCTTCTTCGCTTGTGGTGACCGACACAAGCGCCATGACGCCGGCCCAGTAGGACGAGAAGCCTCCGCAAAGGCCATGAATCACTGGGGCGGCGTACATCACCTCTATTCGCCAATCAAGCAGGATCACGAACAGCAGCAATGCCCTGGACACGGTGTATCCCACCAGAGGGACTACGATGGGGACCTTCCGGTAACCCCTGTCCCCGATTCGCGCCAACACTAGTGCAGGAATGATGGGGACGAACTTGGTCAGCATGTTGAAGATCATGTAGAAGTTGGCGATGATGTTCTGACTGTGGTCTTGGTGGTCAGTGGTGCTGCTGTTGCTTGTAGAGTTCTGGCTGCGCTGCTTCACCACCATCTGGAGACCAGTATCAAAGAAGGCGCTGGCCACCTGTGCGCAGAACACCACCGGTTCCACATACTGACGTATAAAGCGTGCAAAAGCCATGTTGGTTACCTGTCAGGAACGTTTTAGAAACAGACTGGTAGACTGATAGTTGGTACTGGAGTTGGAAAGCTGGTTAAAAAGTGTTCCTCATCAGCTTTGGTCAGCCTTGGTGGACACGGTCACTCCCCCATTGAGCATCGCGCGCCTTCCATGGTTCCCTGAGCACCTGAGCAACAAACAGGCAAAAAACAACAGTCGTTTAGACGTTATAACGTTCTGATAAACGTGTATTAGTCGCAGATAGACGTTCTAACAGCCGTGCAGCTCTCAGAAACGAGCTGAGGCGAGTCTACTCGACTGAATAAAGAATAAAGAGCAGCCTCTGTCAGCTATGGGGAAGTTACATAGTCAACTTACTTCTGGATTACTCACGAGAGAGAAAGAGAGAGAGAGAGAGAAAGAGGGAGAGAGTAAAGAGTAAAGTGTAGTCTAGTCTACATACAGCTACAGATAAAGTGTAGGCTACAGCTAACGCCTGAGCGACGCTAAAGACTGAGAGAAACAGAAACATTACCTCAGCAGGAGGACGCGGCTTTCTCGCATTGTGTTCTGTAGTTCTTGTGCTCGTGCGGGTTTTCCTCGCTGAACCTGTCCGTCCAGATAATAAAGTGCGTCAGGCTTTAAGCACCACCCTGATAAAACATAAGAATATTTAAAACAGGTTTTATGAAGCTTATAAAACCTATATATTTTATTCATTATTTTTGGTTAATGTTAAAACAATATAAAAAGTAAAAACGTTTTTGTGTTTTATTTTTGTTTAATATTTATTATTTAATATTTAGTCATATATTTATATAATGCTAATCTACTATATAATATATATATATATGTAAAAACCTATGTTATATTTAATCTATTTTTGGTTAATCCACTATGAAAGTAAAACAATGGTAAAAAAAATATTTTAAAAAAATTATTAAAAAAAATAATTAGATAGTATTTAATTTTTTTTTTGGTTAATGCTATTCCACTATAAAAGTAAAAAAAAATGTAGACTGTGTTTTATTTATTTTTGGTTCATGCTAATCCACTCTAAAAGTAAAAAAAAAAAAAGGTATATTGTATTTTATGTATTTTTGGTTAGTGCTAAACCACTATAAAAGGGTAAAAAAAACCTTAGATTTATTTATTTTTTATTTTGTTTGGTTAATGCCAATCCACAATAAAGATTATTTAAAAAAATATATATTGTGATATTTCACTATAAAATGGTATAAATTGCAACACATTTTTTTTAGTAGATGTATTTTTTTTATTTAAATTTTATCAACTACAAGTGGTCTTATATTATAATTTTCAACATAGTTTTTATATATTTTTATAAGCATCAGTTTGATGCTGATGACTCACAGTACCTGAATGCTAGTTCCTTAAAGGACCTGTCTGATCATTAACTCTGACATCAGATTGGGCATGGCTAAACTCATTATTAACTGCATGACTGAATTCCAGGCATTTTATTAATCAGTACGGACAGATGACTTTTTACAGTCTGTTAGAGCAGAGTTAAACCACACACCAGGCTTACACTTCTCTGCATGCATGTCTGCTTTCATATGAAGAAACAGAGATTGGTTTCCCAGTAGCCAACAAAGGAAAATACAGTACCTTCACTTAACTAAAGGGAACTTAAAAAAACATCTAAAAGAAAGTTTTGAGAACCAAAAGCCACAGCGTGCAGGCTACATCTCAGTTCCTCACAGCAGAACTCTCTCAACCCACTGTGTTGTCAACCTCTTGCTTGATGTGAAGCCTTATTAAATGGATTGTCATTGACATTTGTAAAACACTCAATAATAAATAAATAATAAAAATAACTCACCTCAGATTGCTGCAAAACTTGCCATTCAGTTTTTTCTTAGGCAGACATGCAAAAGTATACAGGTGTGGATTTATTAGACACTAGTAATTACCACTAGAAGGTCTAAAAATGCTCTTAGAAGCTCAACTGGGGTAGTGTACCTCTTGGTGAGAGATTGACGACTTCTAGACATGCCTCTACAATGCACTAAAAAAAAAAAAAACATTTTGCTCCCTCCGGGTGGGTAGATGGCGCTCTCTCCCCACATCACTTCTACTGTGATGTCTACAGCACAGGGCGTCTGTGAGCTGATGTATCGAAGCCGAGCCGTTGCGCTTTCCTCCAAGCTCGCTGGCTGCTCGGCAATGCTGCATCAGCAGCAGCTCGAAAAGAAGCGGTGGCTGGCTTCACAGGTATCAGAGGAAGCATGTATTAGTCTTCACCCTCCTGGTGTGTTGGGGCATTGCTAGTGATAGAGGGAGTCCTAATGAGTGGGTTGTGTAATTGGCCGTATAAATTGGGGAGAAAATGGAAAAAAAAAAGTGTATTTGTGCCATATATTTTACTTGATTTTTCTTAGAACTTTAAGTTCCAAGAGATTTTAGTCCATATTGTAGATTGAGATTAAGTTAATTATAGTAAAGGAACTAAAGAGTTTTCCCTTTTCCAAAAAAAGGAGAAACATGTTTGCCTTGTATGCTTCTCTCCTTCTCATTAAGGGCACATGCATAGTTTTTGTGTTTTGGAAGCACCTGCTAAATCAGATGCTTAGTACTGGTGACGTGGGTTTATCAATGAATCCTTTTGTGGCTTGTGAGGAATTAAAACTCATGACCTCCTGAGAACAAAGCAGAGGCTTACAAGGCTGTGCTATTTGGGAACGTAATATAGTTCCTGTTTAATGTGACTGTCTTAGCCAAAATGCCTCTATATTCACTGCCATGCCACATATCATGGGACAGGGACTAGTATCATGTCCTATGACTTTTGTCAGGCCCCTGTGGGATAAATTAAGGATCCCTTAGTCCTGCATTGAATGTGAATGTTGATTGTCTGTTCACATAGACACATTACTCGTTACCACTGCGCTGCTTTCCACTGTGGGTGGTAATGCTGAACACACTGTGTTATTTCCGTTCATCTGGCACCCGCTATCAGAATCTGTACATTTACAAGATAACACATAACAACTAATGCAAGGTGTAGGTGTTCCTATACTGTCCCCTGAGCTTACACGTCATGATTAATTTAAATATGGCTATCCCATGACTTTTGGCACCTCAGTGTATATACAGTCTTAAGCCCGTTTTACACTAGACGCAATGCATGCACATCAGCTAAGTGAGTACAAAAACTGGCACATATTGAAAAAAAAAGGAAATTAAATCGGTTAAATACTTTTTCGCTGATTCATAGAGCTAATGTGGTGATATGTAAATGATATGTAAAATTCTTGCCACAAGAGCTGGTAAAAGTGTTCCTCCACACAGAGGCTACTTTTGGGTAGGGTACCTCTTGGTGAGAGATCATTGACTGCTAGACATGCCCCTACAGGTGCATTCAAACACATTTTGCGCAGTTTACAGACTGTGAGAGGGGCCGTCCTTCAGCCTTCAACATTCGGCATGCTTTGCAGTGTCATTTATTGACCTCTAATTGTATATACAGTAATCTAATTATAGCAAGATTACTGCATTCTGTATTGTTTTGCTATAGAAACTGTTAGAATGCGACACACACTAATAAAATATTTGTTTGGATCACCTTTACCTTTGATTGCAGCACTTATTCACTGTGGCATTGTTTCAATAAGCTTCTGCAATGTCACAAGATTTATTTTAATCCAGTGTTGCATTATGTTTCACCAAGATCTTGCAGCAGCATTGATGATGGTAGAGTCTGACCACTGCACAAAGCAGTGCTTCTCCAGCACATCCGGAAGATTCTCAATGAGGTTAAGGTCTGGACTCTGTGGTGAACTCTCTCAATCCATGTGTGAAAATGATGATCTCATGCTCCCTGAACACTGCACTCTTTCACAATTCCAGCCCCATGAATCCTGACATTGTCATCTTGGAATATGTCCATGTCATCAGTGAAGAAAAAATCCATTGATGGAATAACCTTGTCTATATCCAGTATATTCAGGTAGTCAGCTAAATATAGCCAACTGCAGCAACATCAGATCATTTACTTAGACCAGGTAGCAACTTTTTTATTTTATTTTTTTGCATGGTTGTCGCATCTGATGTGAAATGGGCTTTACTTTTCTAAGTGACATTAAATAAAAAAATTGACAATTATAAACATTCTGCAGACTTTGGAATCCAGCCCTAATCCTCTCCATCCATCCATCCATCCATCCATCCATCCATCCATCCATCTATCCATCCATCCATCCATCCATCAGCTCCAGTCATCAAGACTGAAAAACACTGAAACAACATTTCTGCATTTTCTTTTTAATGAGAAAATAATTATATATGCGTTTAAGTGTGAGCCTTACAATTACTATAAAACATCATAAGCAGAATATATTAACATACAATAAGTGGTTAACATATTAACACAAGGTTTAAAAAATAAAGAAAGGAAAACACGTGCGCCTCAAAACATCACCCGCCTCAAAACTGCTTTGGTATCTCTCCCAAAATGAACAGCAAAAAGAAAAAAAAAGAAAAAAAAAATCACTTTGCAAACAGCAAAATTTTAACTTGGTAACAGAAAAGTGTTTCAAACAAAAAATAAGCAAAGCACACTTTACATACTGGATTTTGGTGTGTCTGTTTTTACATATCTGTAAATGTTGTACAGTTTGTTTTTTTATATATATATTTTTGAACTGTCTGCACTAATTGGAGCTGTTGAATGAAAAACGTTCTGAATGCACTTAGTTCCATGTAGGTTATTATTTTGATGCAGAGATTTTCATCCAATAGAAATACCATAGGCTGCATGCACTGTAAAAAGGCAAAATACATGATTACTGATCTGGCAAAACACTGTAGAAAACCATCAAAAATCAAGTGCGCTAAGAATGTTCATCAAATGTACCATTTGATGATTCATTTTTACTGAGCTTGTTTCCTTATATAATAATAAACATCACACATAATTTAACCTGTTGTACTATGGTCAGTTTCTCAGTTGAGATACAAAAGTACATGCCTATCTACTGTACTTCTGTGTCAAATACACTGTCTCATATACACTGTCCTGAAAATCATTACTATTTACTATAGTTTTGTCCTGCACTCGTTTATTTGTAGTTTTCTTTTCATCCCTCATTATTCCCATTCATTACCATTCATCTTCATCCCTACCAATCCCAATCTCCTCTCTTTCTTACAGCCAACAAACTCATTCTCAAAATGTTCTTATATGACGCAGGTTCACAAGTTCTAATCCATAGCAATGCCGACCCACACTCATCTATTTTTTTGTCATTTTTTCATCCCTCATTCCTCCCATTCACTCCCATTCATTTTCAAACACGCCCAAGACCTAGGATTTCATTTTCCAACAGTCACCAAACTCCATCTACTCCTTCAGGTCAGGTTCTTTAGGCTGTAACCCACTGCCATGTTCACTAGCACTCATCTATTTGGTGCTGAACTACAATTCTTTTCTAGTTAAATTTATTCATCAATTTATCAATTAAATGGTCATAAATTGGCGATAACATATTTGGTCACAATTATTTCTCTGACCAAAAAAATAGTTATCGTGACAGGCCTAGCCAGCATAAACCACCATAAACAGTTGTGAACATGAAGGTTACTCGTGCACTCAACTACTCGTAAAAACTACACATATACTCAAATATGGCAAATCGTTTAATTTAAACCCCTGTTCACTTGTTCATGCAGAACGTTATTGGGAATCACTGAGGGTGATCAGAGTGATCGAAGTGATCAGGATGTGCTAAAGACCTTTGCATATGTTCTGGAACCCTCTAGAAAACGTTCAATCCAGACGTAGCTATATTGCTCCAACACCCACTTGCGTGCACACAATTACTTCATATCAATCATAAACACACACACACACACACACACAAACATGGCACTCTCCCCCACACACACACACACACACACACTCATACACATATATTCATATTATGCACACAAGCTTAAAAAATACAGGCCACAACTTCCATAAATGCACATACATGGTAATAAAATGCAAAATGCCAGCCTCCATAAAACTATGTCCCATTCGTAGGTACAATGCAAATAGTCCACTGCACAGTTAAAAATATTTCCCCCTCATTCATTATATTCAAAATATTTCTCTACTAACCAACTCATAACACATCAAAAGTATCCCAATAAAAAAAATCACATCCTTACTGAGCTATTCCTGCTATACCTGCTGCTTAATATCCCGTAGCTTTGCATTGTGTATCAGTCAGAAAACAAACACAACTTTTAAATTTAATTATACGCTTCTCTACGCTCAATTCAAACACCCACACTTATGCTGTGGGTGTTTAAAACCACCACTCTGTCCATACAATCTTTTAAATAAACCCCCATTGCCTGCAAATTCAAAGTCTTCTTCTTTTGTTTTTTTGTTTTTCATTAAATTGTACGTAAGTGTGGCTACAAGAGTTCGTAAGACTCACTTCATTCTCATCAAAACGATCCAAACGAAAGGCTTTTGGAAAAAAAAAAACAATAAAACAAACAACCAAACAAAAAATAGACAAACAAAAATACTTATAAGCATTGAATCAACAATGTCACTTCAGTACAAATTTTTCAAATCTTGTTTTTTTTTATCCCATCTTTTTTTTTTGCCCTCAAGAAATAGTTGCATCTATTCCCGAAACTACAAACACATTATTTTCCTTACACATGGACATAAGTGTCCATTAAATACGTTCATGTTATGCTGTATATTTATGCGTATAAAAAAACAAGTCAAAGACTGTTCTGAACTCTCTGAAAGTCCACACACACACACACACACACACACACACACACACACACACACACACAGGCACACACACACATAGGAACAGTGTTCAGTGTTCTTCAGATATGCCTCCTCTCAGGATTGGGTTTTATTTCCCAGTTTTTCAGTTCTTGATTGTGTTGATTGTATCGTGGGATGTGGGCTGCCTCCAAAAAGGCCTCAGAACAAAAGGCAAAAAATCCAGAATCCACACGTCCAAAGCTTGTCCAAAACTTGGTTGCAGTTCTCCATGATGAACATGATGAAGAGGATGATCCTAGTTCATTGAGATTTTTTTTTTATCTTTTCAAAATGAATGGATTTTGAGAATGGATTTGAATTTTAAACTAGAGTATGTCCAACATTTCAGGCATTTGTGTGTCTCTAATGATCTACAAAGCTTCTGTATAACAATTTAACAATGGCATTTTTCTGTATTGCGCTTACAAATTCTAATTCTGTCAGCTAAAACAATGCCAAACACAATACAAACAGTCCAAACATAGCTCGATAATAAATTATCTACTGCTTAAAGTCTTTTAGTATGGAAGGATGTTAAGAGGGAGTCCACTAATCATTGATGCATTCTTCCTATAACGTTGTACATTTTTGGACTCGCCCATGCAAAACATTTCCAAATGTTTTGGCTTGAAAAAAACACTAAATGTTAATCGGCAAGTCGACGGCAGATGGCTGTTCTATTAATTTCCTCTACAAGTTCATAAGTTTCTCTACAATGAATCATTTTAAACCTTATTATAACATCTTAACACCCTCCTTTTCTTCTGATTACTGTATTATGGCCCAACATACACAAATCCTGCAAAATTCAGATTTTTGAAAATTCTGAATTCACTGTAAATTTGGATTTTTGCATTGTGTTCACACTGCAGGCAATTTGGATTCATTTCTCAAATCATATCTGTTGCATGCACATCACTAACCCATCTTCGCGCTTCTATCACACTGGATTTTGACCTGACATGTTTGTGGTATTTTAATTGACTCAAAAAATACCACTTTGAAATCTGGTTTAAACTAAAAAGCTTTTCAAACCACCTCCATATTGGGTTTGGAACCGATTTATAAAATTTAGAATTTTTATGTTTTTTTTCTTTCTAGACTATCAAAAATCAAACTGACAGTTTTTCCATAGTAAATTCTATTATGTTTTAAAAACAAGTGCCCCAATTTGAAAGAGCCAAATCTTCACAATTTACTTTTTTAAAGCATATCATGGACACCTGTAGATGTTATTAAAAAAAAGCATAATCAGTCTGGTTTTATTGGATGAATTGCAGGATATTTTAAATAAAAGTCACTTCACTCAGTATATGGGACGGTATTTAAATAGCAGTTTGTATGCTTCTGATGCATTTTCACTGTGATCACATGTATTGCAATATCTTTCCTGTACTGTAAAAATCTCTTATCGCTCTATGTCTACCAAATCTATGTTTTTTTTCCTGGCATACTCATCATCTACTTCATTCTTTCTTGGCTTCCTAGCCACATAATCTCAGTTACCATAAATTTCTATTCATATGTTTATTTTATATTATACTGTATACCCACACGCATCACTTGGCAATGTCAGCTCAATGTCACTTCATTAAATCAACACCCAGCTACAGTATATATAAAAAGCAACAAAAAAAGTATATTCTTTAATTTTGCACATTTTCCCAACCTATCGCACCCCATCCTTATCCAACAGGAAACAAAAAAAAAAACAAAGCTTGGAAATGAGGGAAGAAACAGAAAGCACTACTGTATTATCACTATAGGATTTGGACGTCCGGGGCTTATTGTCGTCGCGTAGAGTTCTCTGTGTTAAGGCTGCTCCTCTGTTTCCTCTGAGCAATGATTGTTTTTTTCTGTAGCTTCACTGGATGAACGAAGCTCCAGTGCAGCTTCTTAAATCAGTGATTTTCTCCTGCAGTATAAACTCAGAATAAATACTCGTAGTCGCGTCTCATCTCCGTCCCAGATCTGTTCTCTTTTTCCTCTCTTTTTGATGTGGGATGGATTAATTTACTCTTCTTCTTCCTCCTCCTCCTCCTCCTCCTCCTCCTCTTCTTCACCATCAGCTTCATCCTGATTGGCGTAGATTCCTGCCTCCCATCGTAGAGCCATGTTGCTTTTTCTGCGCGTCACTCGTGTCGCCTCCAGAACCTGTTCCAAAACACAGAGAATAATTCAGGGTAAGTGTTTGTGATCAGTCTTCTTTAGTAAACCAGTAAAATCTAGACCTATAGTCTTTTTTTCTCCTCCTTGTCCTCCTCCTTAGTTTCATTCTAGGTGGTGTAAATATATTTAAATACTGTTTATACAGCTATGGAAAAAATAAGAAATGGCTTAAAAATGATGAGTTTCTTTGATTTTACCAAATTGAAAACCTCTGGATCATAAAAAATTAAAAACAAAGCAGATCTCTGTATGTATCACGGATAGCTGAATATTTTTATCAGCCTAAAACTAATATAAATAAACGCCACTAGGAAAGAAGCATATATCTAGACTCTCTGGGAAGACAATGGTTTAAAACTACTTCATAACTAATCCATTATATTATATAAACAGTGGTTGGACAATGAAACTGAAACACCTGGTTTTAGACCACAATAACTTAATGTCCCGACAGACAGTTCTGGTGGAAACAAGAGAGTTGAGGTGCACATTGAATTCTGCCGTGATTTGATCAGCCGTGGTTTTAGTTTTTTTGGATACAATCCGGGTTAGCACCCGTACATCCCTTTCAGACAGCTTCCTCTTGCAGCGTCCACAGTTAATCCTGTTGGATGTGGTTGGTCCTTCTTGGTGGTACGCAAGACGTGCACCAACAATTTGTCTTCTTTTGAGCTCTGGTATGTCACCCATAATGTTGTGTGCATTGCAATATTTTGAGCAAAACCTTGCTCTTACCCTGCTAATTGAACCTTCACACTCTGCTCTTACTGGTGCAATGTGCAATTAATGAAGATTGGCCACCAGGCTGGTCTAATTTAGCCCTGAAACCTCCCACACTAAAATGACAGGTGCTTCAGTTTCATTGTCCAACCCCTGTATGTAGTATAAATAATACTCAAGAAATTCTCAATCATAATTTACATTACATTGCATGACTGAGCTCCACATTGACCATTACTGTTGGTCTACACTTAAAGTAACTCCCATTTATCAGCACACACTTTTGAAAGCATGCACTCCCCCCGGCTCAACTTGGTTCTCAGTTGGCACGAGCCTCTTGCTGATGTTATCATGCTGAGCTACATCTATTTGGGTCTAGTTTTTTAAAACAGCTGGGGAGCTGTAAATACACACTCCACAGCACACAATACAGTCCTGAGAGTAGACACAAGCTGTACAGGGCAGTTTCATACAATACAGAGAAACAGGGACAGTCATGCTGCGTCAGAGCGCCAGGTGGGAGGGGGGCTCAGCCTTTTGTCCGATTTGGCACCAGGTGTCCAATCTAGCCTACAGTGTCCCACAGAGCTAACACGGGGCAATCTTCGAGGAAAATCGAAATACGATGCTGCTTTTCCTGCTTTCCTAACTTCCCAACATTTGGTTGTTACACTCCCTAAAGCAGGGCTCGGAATATAAGTTTGGATGTGGGCCATACATAGATATTTTCCAAGCCATTACGTGTAATGGGATGCAGATACAGGGGAGGATTGTAAACAAAAGCTCACCAAAGAAGCATTTTTTCTTTATTTATTTTTTCTTTATCATTCATTATAGTTCAAACAACCTCACAGTCTTTGGCCCAATCTCATTTAACCCCTTTAGCCCTGATCCTTTGTTTTTCATGTGCATGTCTAGTTAGGCTGGAGGGGATGGTTAGGCGAAGTTTTAGGACTACATGACCCTTGAAATGGAGATTTTAGATGGAGACACAATAAAAAAAGAGGGCCGAAAATCACTTTTTTTTTTCTTGTTAAAAATGACTATAACCACTATGTTAACAAAACGGCTCACAGCGGCTCCACGCTCACACAACGAGACGAAATTAACTGACATTTTGGTCAACGAATAAAAACGAGACGAAAATGTTTGGCAGGGACGAAATCCAATCAGAACTGATTTAGGTCTGTGAAAGGTAGGGACCAGTTAGGAAGAGATCCAATCACTGCTACTTTAGCGAAGGTGGAGTACCCGCCTCTCCTGCAGCAGTGCCGCGCGGAATTAAACTGTCGATACGGAGCTCGACTGGAAGTTAACTCGACAGAGTTCAGCAGGGAGAGAGGGAGAGGGAGAGAGGGGAGAGGCGATATATTTCTCTTTTGACGTCGCGAAAAACAAGATAACGTGTAAACCGCGTGGAGCGACTCCATCCAAGTACCCCTCGCTGCAGAACCACAAGTCCAGGGGGTGGGGCTGGATCTGATCCAACTCTTCCTACATCGTGTTTTCATTGGTCTGAAGCAGATCGGACTCTTCCGCATCCGGTTTTACTCACTCGTTTTGATTGTGTATTAATATCTGTAATAATAAATGAACATGGTAGCTGGTAGATAAGACACTCATTGGCATCCTTTATTTTAATTATTAATTTTTTATTTTGTCTTTAGGCCCTTTTTATTAAAGATAAAAAATGAAATAGTTAATATTTATATAGGAAATGTACAGCATTTTATTATGTTTGTAATCACAGACATGTTCCTTCTTTTAAATCTGTATTGTGTGATTTAAATGTGCTACGTAGCAAATAACATTTTGATCTATAAACGGTAAAAGTCTTAAGGTTAATTCCTGGTCGGGAAACGTAAGCGACACGTGTTAAGTTTAACGACGAATTGAAATGCGATGACTTAAAACCAATGAAAAGAAGATATGGGTGGTCAGGAGGTCAGGCTCCACCCCTTGGATCAGATCCAGCCCCACCCCCTGGACTTGTGGTTCTGCAGCGAGGGGTATCTCACTCCATCTCCGGTAAAAACACCACTAATCTTTCAGCTTCTGCAGAGCAGAGTAACACAGATCTCCATGCAGAGATCCGCGTTTTAATACTGATGTTATTTCATGAGCTGATGTGTTTAACTCAGCAGTGCACTAAAACACAGAACTGATACAGAACTCACTCATTAAGATCAGATCATCTGTTTAGTCTCACAGTGGGAAAGATATAGCTAGTGTTAAATCAGCAGCAGGTCAGAAAGGAACTCAATAATATAACGAAAATAAAACAATAAAATAAGTCAATCTATGAACCCAAAAGTCTGTGTAAAGTTCCTTACAGCACTTTCTCATAAGTTTCTCACTTTAACTCATGAAGTCTCTCTGTACATCCTGAGAGCATCTCTACAGGACAGTGTGTGAATGTGTGTTCATTTATAGACTGTAGCTCCAGTAAGTGTGCTGGGTTAGTGCTGGAGATAAAACTAGATCCTTTAAAAGTTTTTGCATCTACAGCTCTGTTCAAACTATAATTTAACTATTCAGATGTTTTATGACCTGATTTCTAGAGCAAATTTTTTAATGTAAAATATATATAGTCACACACCTACAATAATAATAATATACATTAAATCATATATAAATATATTTCACTTTCAAACATTAACAATATTACTCAAGTGGTTATTAAACGTTTCATTTCGTATAAGTGTATAGTTAATAATTCAAGGGAACTGATGTAAAAGCATTTACATTTACACCCTTTACATTTTAGTCAACTAAATTTACTGTAATTTTAGTCGACTATATTCTTATGACATTAAGTCGACTAAAGCTAAAAACATTTCAGATGACTAAATTGTGACTAAAACTAAATGCTATTTTCGTCACAAGACTATGACTAAGACTAAATCACAATTTGTTGTCAAAATTACACTGGAGGCAAACCTGCAAATAGATAGCTTACGGTTGTTGTTACATTGTTTGGTTTTAAATGGTTTTATCATCAATTTATAGAAGTGTTTCATAAAATTGTTTGATGAAATGGTTTCATAAGTATTTTTATAGAGTGATTGAAAAGGCTGTTTTATTTGTTTATCTATTTGTTAACTGGAAAGAAAAATAAAATAATAATATGCAATATGTGGTTGCTACATTCATTCAGGCTTAAAAAAATGACAATATTTAAAGTAATCCAAAGTAATCAGATTACGTTACTCACTTGAAGTAATGTAACTGATTACGTTACAAATTACATTTTGAGTGATGTAATCAGTAATCTGTAAGGGATTACATTTTAAAAGTAACCTTCCCAACACTGTATATATAAGGGATTTCACCCCTTCTCTATGTTCCAATAGGTATGGGTACAAAAGAGAAATGGGATTGGGCCATTGTTAGATACTTAGATGATACTTAGATCATGTCGTTGTGACCCTTCATTAGATTAGCGAAAGAACTGAAGGCTAAAGGTTGGTAGATCACCAGGACCAACATTAAACACCAGTATTCTATACCACTTAATGGCATTTTATTCCTGATTTTATTAAAGAATGTTTAATTTTAGAAGTGTAAACTCATGGTGAATTGTTACATACTGAAGAAACATGGTTAACATGATGCAGAATAGACTGGACATTCATTGTTCATGGTTATGAAAAGTCAAAAGCTACGTTTCCATCAACTTTGTGTGCAAGTTTGTGATAAAACAGGACTAAGTGATAAATTTACAGTATCTACAACACACTCAGATGAACGTGCCAGATCTCCAGCTATGATACACATTCGCCAATAGATGCCTGAGTTAGACAGCATCAGTGTATCCACCCGGAGAGAGCACAGCTAACTATGCTCTCTTGGACTCCGGCTGCTGATGGCAAATAAGTATTTCCTGGGATTCATATTTTAAATTTGATTTACAGTATGTTACAACTTGTGTACTACTGGCTTTTGCACATTCACATATTTTGTCATTTTTATTTAATTACTAGCTGATCTTACAACAGATTACGAGATAACTTGTTCCTTTGTTATATAGAACTGTTGATCTCTTTTAAATCCAGATGGGATGTGAGTACAGTAAGTGTTATTTTACTTTAATAAAACTTTCCTCTGTATATGCTTGCAAAATGAGTATAAACAATATAAACAATTGATAAAGACATTGTTGCTGTCCTTACAAACCTTAAAAATCTATTTTTTGTCAATTTTGTCAATATTTCATAATGAATAGACCACTAGAAATGCTTCAAAATTATGGGGATATATTTTTTTTTTTTTTACATTGACCTACTTTCATTGAAATAATTTTTTTTCTTCTGTGAACTCATTTTTTTGAAGACACTGTACGTTTTTCCTTGGACATCAACAATGCAAAATTTCTACAGCCTAGATCATCAGATGCTTATAGTCTTCTGGATGGAAACGTAGCTAATGCTGTGGATGTCTGTGTGTGTATGAATGGGATCAGGGCAGGGGCAGGGTTCAGGGTTCAAGGGTCAGGTCAGGAGGAGTAGGTGTGATGTTTATTATGAGGTAACACTTGAGACCTCAAATGTAAACTGAATTACTCATTTTTTTAAACATGTCAAAACATTTGACATTGGAAACATGCCACACTCACTGGCAAACCACCAAACACAAAAAGGACTGAATTAAAATAAAAGGGCATGCAGTGACATTAAGAGGAGGGCATTGCACTTTCAGGCAAGCATTATACCAGTACCTCAGATGTAACATCACTAGAGAGCAATAAGCGGGCGTACTGACAAGGAGGAAAAGAGGCAGCGTTAGTTATTCAATGAGAAATACTGGCAATAGAAAGAAGATTCAGAATCAGTCAATAGTTGCATCTGGACAAAAAATAACAGTAGCAGGGGCTCATTTTAATTGGCATATTCTGATAACCAATATATGATGGCTTTGTCAGCATAACTAAAGGTTTCAAGGTTGTGCTACATGAAATGCCATTGTTTATATGGATTAACAGCAATGCATTGAAATTTAATGTGAAATTACATTAAATATTTATCTTAATTTTTTTTGTACATTGAGTTTATTTCAGTCTATTTCTGCCTGCCTTAAATGGATTGATTCTACAATCCTTTATAACAGACATAATGTACCAAATATGTCCTAATGTTTGTGGACACCACTTCTAAATAATGCATTCAGCTACTTCAAGCAGAGCAAACGTGAACATACACATGTACAACTCTAGTGTCTAGTGTCTGTGGAGAGGTACTGCCAATACTTTAGGACTCTCTAAAGCAGATAAATGAAGAAAATTAAAAAAAATAATGAACTTATTGGCAACATGCCTAATGCCAGGCATGCGTGAGGTTGAGGTAGAAGTGGGAAAAGGCTCCAACATTGGTCTGTGGAGCATCTGTGGAACTGTGTTCTCTGGATTGATGGTGCTCCATCCAATACTTTTAAGAGGATCTGGCCTTTTAAGTGGTGGATCTCACCAACTTTGCTTTCACGACCCAATTTAATCAATTCATTACTACAATGCTGGTAAAAAAAATCTAACAATAACAGATCTGATTTACAGACAGACTGAGGAGATTCTTCTTCTTCTTTATCCATTCATCTATCCCTGGACAGTTGAGATATTTACACTATATAAATGAGCAATAAACAAGCAGGTGTCCCAATAATTTTGTCCATATCTTGTACGCTGTAATCTCTCTGAGCAATTTCCAAATTCCCCTAGTCTTTCTTCACATGTGAAAGGGAAAGGGGCTTTTGTATGAAGTCAGTGACTACTTCATATACAGACTCTGTGTTCTTCATGTGCTGTAGTCTGGGTTCATTTTCTCGTTGCTGAGCTCTGAGCTCCGAGCTGGAAAGTCCCTTATCTTGCTCTGCCTTAAAACCTCTGGGTCACATGAGACGTAAAAAAGAGGAATTAGGCTTCAAAGCCACAGTCTTGCATCACTGTGTATTGGCACAATGAAACAGAACCACTATGCATGACGCGTGAAAAGTGTCAGATTCCTGTTTCGAGTTTAGTGGAGGGCATGTTTACTAAACTGAAAGCATAAAAAAAAAACCATATGAAACTTCATCCCAGATTCCAGTGAAGTGGTTTACTGACTAAGAACTTAAAGGAAAACTCTGATGTAAAATTGACGTTTTGTTTAGTAAAACATGATAAAGAGTACTAACCTTGAATAGTTGAATAACCCACTTCCATTCTCCCGCAGCTTTCCGAAATCCAGTATTTTTTTTGTTTTTACATTTGTCCAAAAATGCTTTATAATGGATGACATGGGGCATATTTTCCCCCCTGCAGATAAATCGCTTTTCACATCGTTATCCAGGCTTAAAGTAGCTCCACACCTCATTGGTAGAATCCAGAGAGCCCTGACATTCAAAACGAGGCATTAATAACTTTAAAAGTGCACAAGAAGCCTAATTAAAAACCACTGTTTTCAAGCCATAGCATAACCTAGCCGCCATCACTCTACTGATCATGACTTTATCTTAAGATGGCAGCACCTGGAGATTAGGTTACGCTACAGGTTAATGGGTTAATGCCTTAATTTAAATATTAGGGCTCCCCAGATTCTACCAGTGAGGTGTGGAGCAACTTTGAGCTGGATAACGGTGTAAAAAGTGATTTATCTGCAGGGGCAAAATATGCCCCATATCATCCATTCTAAGGCATTTTTGGACAAACGGAATAAAATGACTGGATCTCGGAAAGCTGCGGTAGAATAAAGGTGGGTTAGTACTCTTTATCATGTTTTACTACATCAAAAAAACATTTTTAAACTGGGGTTCTAATTTAAATTATCAATGATACATTTTAAAATAGATGTAGTTTTATTTCTTTATTTATTTTGTCTTATTACTGGATTTCTGTAAATCTTCTTGGTGAAACACTATGAAAAATGTATTTGATTTAATTGGACAAGAAGACACACAATGTTTTTTCACATAATGTTTACCTGCAATATATGATCAGATTGTGAATGTACTTCTGCAGTTTTATAATCATTGATGTACAGTAGTCATGTGAACAGCAATCTCTGATTTCTAAGCCCAGACTAAGGTCTAAACTTGATTGCAATGATAGAAATCTGATAAAGAGAGCTGGACTTTAGCTCAGTAATTGTATTTCTCAGTGTATGTTTGCTCTTAATCAGAATATTCTCAGATTTCTCAGAAGCATGAAGCACTTTTGGAGCGGCACTTAAATTGAAGGATTTATATAATCTTCATTTCTAGATGATGTACAGTACTGTGCAAATGTTTTAGGCACCTGTGGGAATTTTGTAAAGAAAAAGCATCTTATCTGTGAAGTAAGTGTTTATTAGCTCAGTAAAACACATTACAGCATTACAATACATACAAAAAAATGCAATTTTACAAAAAAACAGTGCTTTAACATCACTGTTTTTCTTAAAACATCTCCTAATCTCTCCTCATCTGAGTTTAATAGAGTTTCTATTTCTAGTTCTCACCATATTAATCAACACCTGGTTTGTTAAATTGGTATATGTGGTAAATCAGGTGAGCAGCTGATAGAACTGAACATAATATATACATGCTGGCTGAGGAGCATCCAGGAGAAATCTGGATCACAGGATCACAGGATATAACATACTTAGTTAAAAATGAGAATTCCTTGTTACTTTTTACTGGATTTATGTTTATTTGCTTCTGTTCAAATCATGTGGTGAATGGTTTCTGGCAAAAACACTCATATTGCTGAGATAAATTAAATAATGTTTTTTTTTTTGCTTTGGTGCCTAAAACGCTTGCACAGTACTGTGTAAAAATGCAAAGTTTGGGTTTTAAGTGATGTTTATTGGCTGTTTATTACTTCCAGTTTGTATATATCGGATTACCCAAGTTCATGTGAAAGTGTTGATCAGATTTCTGACAAACTGACAAAAAGATTTCTGCAGTAATCCATTTATGAAGGGCATGTAAACACACTCAGTTAGACATATATCAAACTTTACACTGCATCAGGTATAAATATATATTTTTAAAAATTCTGTGTATTTACTGGTACACTCACACTATTGTCCTCTTGTTTCTCCCGACGCTTGACTTTATGTGTCTCGTAATCCTCCATCAGAGTCTGCATGAAGTTCTTAGGCCTCTGGCTCCCACCTGAGTCGTCGCTGCCCAAATCAGAAAGGGGGGAGGGGGCACCGTTGGAGGAAGAAGGGGAGACTGGAGGAGGGACACGGATCTTCTCGATTTTACCTGAAAAAAGACACACAAAATGAAAGAGAAACATTTAAACAAGGATATGATACAGACTGTTATAACTTTTGATGGATCGTTGTATAAAGGTTACTTGTCTGCCATGCTAAAATGTGGGAAACAGATTTAATAAAATTAGTATGGCATAAAAAAAGCCCAGCTGAATTTAAGGTGTGTCCAAACTTTTGACTGGTACTGTATAAATGTGTCATTTTTTATATACTATATAGACAAATGTATTAGGACCTGTTTAATTATTTAAATCTACTGTTTTAAAAAAAGTTTATCCTGATTTTGGCTGTATAAGTTGAATGTAATCATTAGAATGATATGTTTATATAGTTTATAGTGCATAGTGCTATAATTATAGTGTTACCTCAGTATATCTCTTATCCCATACACTGTAAACCCATACGTTGTTTGAATTCAAATGATTTAAGTCTGTTTGACATACAATTGGATATTTCTAAACAATACTCAACTGTTTTTTGAGTTAGTTGAACATTTGTGGGCAATTGTAGGATTGGCAGCTTCTTTTCCATTGGCTTCTGTCACAATCTATTTGCATACTGGGTGTGTCCAACAGTTTCTGACTAACACTCACCATCAGTGTGTAGTGATTCCCCCTGGGCTACCTTACAAATAAATCAAGTTTCCATTTAGTTGTAAAAACTTGATGTTTTAATTTATGCTAACTCAAGTTTTCATTCCTTATTACATAAATTACAAAATTGAGCAAACCGGCTGCATTAAAAATGTTGAGTAAACTCAACTTATCTGGTCTTACAGTATAACAAAAATAAAAAAGTTAAATCAACTTCTCCTTTAGTTGTAATAACTTGATGTTCTAAGTTATGCTAACTTAAGTTTTCATTACCCATTACTTAACTTTTTTAAGCCAACCGGTGTCCTCACATTTTTTTAATAAATTCAACTTATCCGGGCTTACAGTGTAGAGGTAGATGTAGTGATTACAAAAAAAAAAAAACGTCTCAATTCTGTCTCACTTCTGTAGGCTGCCTTTTATGTTAAGATGATTTATTATTTACATAATAAATTAGGGAATTGAGAAAGACAAAAGAAAATGTGGAGATCCGCTAAAAAAAGCTTATTTTTACCAGGCCACTCAAACTTTAACTATGTTAGAGAGTGCTATCCAAAAACTGACTCCCAAAATCTCCCAGTTTTTATTCCAAGAAACACATTCCAGCTGGTCTTTTCACATCTTCCCATCAGTGAATGCCGAGCAGCGGAAATGAGAGAGCTTATGAGACACATTCTTGATGATGTCCCAAGTAGAGTGAACTGGAGAGCTGAATGCAGAGAACTGGGACTTTCACTGTGCGCCAGAAGCTCAGTCATTTCATTCCTCATTTGAGATAAAGAGACCTGAAAGGCAGGAATGTGCTGCCCCCTGCTGACATACTCCAAAAACAACCAACCAGTGAACCAACCAAAGAAAAAAAATGGAGTTTAAAAACATTAGATCAAAAATATGACTTAGATTTAAGAGGTTTGGGCTGAATATCTAATAGGAACCAATACTTTCTGTCTTTAATTGTCTCATACGGTCAAGCAGAAGGTCATTTCCCACATTCACTGAATACCTTCCAGGGAATTCCAGGGTTTCTCAACCTGTGGCCACAGGCCACCAGTGGGAAATGAAGCCCCCTGCCATCCTTACAGTGAGTCAACAATCCTAAGTGGGCCAGTAATGGCATGAAAGTGTAAATTAGAATAAAGTGATATAGTATCAGTAAAAATTAAGAGTGGATTATACATTTTAAAGCGAAAGTCTGTAAGTATTAAGGATTTGGGGATTTAGAGACCTCTCTGGTGAAAATGTGTAATTGCACAGAGCATGCTGAAGAGTACTTTTAATGAAAAATTATTATAAATAAATAAAAACTGTATGAAATTCTGTGTGTTCGATTATATTGTTTTGTTCATTTAAATAAACCAACCAGACCACTCTATATAGATTTTTTAGAATTAATATATTAGACATTGCAGATATGATCATGCAATGACAATGATAAAAATAACTTGATTATTTTGTCCCCTGTAACTCAGAATACGATTCCTTTCAAATTAAACAACGTGAAACAAAATCTTAGGGGACTACTGCTTTAAATAAACCTTAATACAAAAAGGTGAAGATAATTTTACATACAAAAGGTTAAGATCCCCTGCTTTTTTCCAAGCTCCCAAATGATGATTCAAGGCGCCTTTATACTGTAGTACCTGAACATCAGATTACAAGAGATCCCGAACTGATTCATACTGAAGTTAAACCAACATGAACATTTTAAGTTGTTAAAAGTAAAAGGTCCTTGATTAACTTTTAGGGATTCATCAATTTAAAAGTGTGGAGGATTCTCTTAAGATGCTTTGAGAAACCTTAAAAAAAGGGTTTTAGAGGCAAATTTCAAATCTCAAAGAACACACAGTTCTAAAAAAATGTAGAGACATCTTCAGTTTATTAATCAGTTTCTCTGATTTAGCTATTTATAGGTAGATGTTTAAGAAAATGAACATTGTTGTTTTATTCAAAAAACTAAGGACAACATTTCTCCCAAATTCCAAATAAAAATAATGTAATTTAGAGCATTTATTTGCAGAAAATGAGAAATGGCTGAAATAACAAAAAAGATGCAGAGCTTTCAGACCTCAAATAATGCAAAGAAAACAAGTTAATATTCATAAAGTTTTAAGAGTTCAGAGATCAATATTTGGTGGACTAACCCTTGTTTTTAATTACAGTTTTCATGCATCTTGGCATGTTCTCCTCCACCAGTCTTACACACTGCTTTTGGATAATTTTATGCCACTCCTCATGCAAAAAGGCACAGAGAGCATAGCCTCCCTCAAGATCAACCAAAAAAAAAATAAATTAAAAAGTTAATAACTAGGTTAATAAGTAGTTCAGCTTGGTTTGATGGCTTGTGATCCTACATCGTCTTCTTGATGATATGCCTCAATTTGGTCAAATCAAAGAAACTCATCATTTTAAGTAGTCTCATTATTTTGCATAGCTGTATATGGAACTGTAGTTCCTGCAGCTCACTTTGCCACCACCAGAGGTCAGTTATCACCTGAGAGAAACACACCAGCCTGCTGCACCTCACGTTCAAACTGACATTCAGGAACATTCAGTTGTGTGTTAACCTGCATTTTAAACTTTATGAGAGTGTGCTGATTACACCAGAAATGTCCCAATCATAGACATTACCCACTGTGCTCTATCTTAGACAGGAGAATGACAGACCTTGTGTTTTGAATTATTTTTAAACTGTGCCCACAAAGGCAGCTGGCAAAAGTGACTCACAGTAACAGCTGCTGCCCATGAGGAAGCTCTTTTAACTAAAACATAAAGAAAAAAAAATCCTTTAAAAAGCTCTAAACCTTAGGGTGTCCTGACATATGACATAACCAGTGGCTAATGAGGCTAATTCCTGTCAGAGGTTGAGTTATGAAACCAGTTTATGAAACCAACTTAAAGTTTTAGTGTGTGGGGAGTAGCTGCTATTTTTTGTTAGCAATTAGCAATCAGATTTTTTGAAAATCAAAACATGTAAACAGATGCCCACTGTGGGACACTGCTGTATTTACACACATACATTTGGTGCAATCTGTCTTAATTAACAAACCCGTGAATGTAGCTTTTGTGGTCAATCTTCCATAAATACAGGCTACATTCACATTACCATGCTTCATTATTAAATTCTGATCTGGATGGTTCATATTAATACATGTACTATTAGTGATCTATATCTGTCTTTAATGTGTATTCATCTGTCCTTGAAATGCTACACAGGTTTATGTACATCGCCTCTGTTCTCTTGCCTCTGCCAACTCTTTGCCAGAATCTTTTGTTGCTTGTTGTGAAAAAAAAAAGCTCCTTATGAGCATGCAGTATCTGTTGTGTCCATCCTACTATGCAATGTCCAGAAAAAAAAAAACTCTCTGGCCATTTCTGGGTCATATATCTCATGCCAAGCCTGAATTGTGAATATTGGTAAAAATCAATGTAAAATTCTGGCCTGGTCTAAATACCGCACACGCCAACACCCCGGTTACTGAGTATAATACGACAATTGGCCTCAGATGAATGTGCCAACAGCCCCCGGTGAGTAAAATACAGCAAGCCGCCTGTGAGACTTGTTCCTACATTCCATTGGCAAAGTATAACATTGGAATCGGCCAGAGTCGCTTGTGCCAACATCCTGGTTGCCAAGTATAAACCACATGGCTGATGCTGCCATACAGGTGTGTTATTTGATGACGACAGTATCTAGCGGATGTATACAGGCAAAAAGATGTATAAAATTCCCCCCCAAAAAAGAAAAATCTGACAAACCGATTTGATCATATTTATATTGCATGCCCACAAATCGAATAGATATCGGATCTAAAAGGGGCAAATCTGACATGTTAAGACATCGTTGACAAATTTCAGATCTGGATCACATTAAAGCACATAATCAGATTTGAATCACTTCAGCTCAGTATAGTAACATAGTAAAGTAGCCATAGGTATGGAGTCAAATAGTAGAACTGATATTTTGCAGTTAACTGCAGCATTTTAAAAGCCCAGCTATGGTTTACTTTAGATGATCTCTATAAATTTTAGCATTTAGACAATTGTTGCTAAGAAAGCAAAAGTTAATAATGTAGCTTTAGCGCTTTTCAGTAAGATGTTTTTTGGACAGCAAATGTATAACATATGGCCTTTTCACTTCATACACTCACATTTTATAAGAAGCATCAATCAAGGTACTTAAACTGATTTACCTGGTGCTGTTTTCCCCGTAAGGACTAGTTTGGCTGGAAGGCTGTTTGTCTTCTGCTTGGCAATGGCACTGGGGTTGGGACGAATGCTTTGGGCCTGGCGCTGCCTCCTAAGTTCTTCCTCTCGTTCCTGGGCTGCTCGAATCTCCTCCTCGATCATAGATAGAGTCCTCTGCTTGCGGGAGCGCAGCTTGAAAGGCCCTGCAGTGACTTCTGTGTCCTGGGCACGGGTCACCGACGCTGTGCTTCGGAGCTCCGCTGCCTCTGAGTACTTACTGAAATAACTGAACTCTGGCTTCTCACATGGTGGCGGAGAAGGACTCGGGGGTCTGTATGTGTTCACTGGGATTGCTGGGGTGGCTCGAACTGCAGGAACCTGCACAGTAATTTTAGGAGGGGACGTCTTCTTTTCTTCCGTACGATAGGACTCTTTCGGTGGTGACACTTGTGGAGATTTCTCTTCAGGTACTGCTGGTGAGGGTGAGGGTGAGGGCAAGGGTGAGGGTTCAGAAAGTTCCATGTGCCTCTCAGAGATCGGGGAGGACTGCTGGATGGCCTGGAGTGGTTGCCACTTCTCGGTTTGATGTGCAATCGCTTGCTGGATGGCGTTTTGAACCAGAATACCTGCATGGTATTCAAGCTCCTCCTCCGTCAGGCTGTCAGATCCAATACAGGAACTGCCCTGGTCACCTGGTGATTTTGTACCACCCTCCAGTTTCCCATTGATAGGTGTTGTGGCCACTGGAGTACAAGGAAAGGAGAAGTCCCCCAGGGAGTTTTCCAAGATGGCACTCATGGTCTCGTTGGAGGCACCACTGTCACTTATGTTGTCCATGCTGAAGTCATTGGACAGGGTCTCAAGGACTGTGGTGTCCTGAGACCTTAGGGACAGGTCATCCAATCCAGAGTCAATCTCCTCTGGATGGTAAGAGCTGTTCATGGACCTCTGGTACAAATCAGAGTCTTCATCCTTGAAGATAGTCATCACTGCCCGGGCACAGGTAAAGTCATCGTTTTTCACCTCACTCTCCTTGCTCATTTCTCCACCATCTTCCACAAGAACCCGGCTACTGTGGCCAGTGACTGTTATGGAACTGCCTGACTTCTCAAAATCTGTGTTTCTGGAAAAAGGTTTGGCGGAGTAAATCTGAGGAGCCACACTTCTTTTGACAGCTGGCTGGTGGTGTTGTTGCTGTTGTTTGCTATGTTCCATTTGAAGGAACTGTTGGCGTGCTGAAGAAAAGTCAATGCCCTGAACAACAATGTCTTCCTTATTTCCTACCTCAGGTTGGGCAAAAGAGACTGTCTGTTTGGGGGAGGTTTGGGAAACTCTGTGAACTTCAGGTTTCTTCTGCTTTCTCTCCTCATACTTTCTGAGTGACTCCAATTTTTCTGGATCCAGCTCATCTTCCAGGGACTTTTCCTGTGGGGGATTCCACCATTTTGCTGCAATCCCTGGATTTTTCTTAACTGCTTGTTCTCGGATGAGTTCCAATCGCTCTTTCTCTAGCTCTGCGACCTCTTCCGAAGGCCTGACCTTCTTCACCCGTATTTCTTTGTCTGTTGGTGTGTCAAAAAGCTTGGATGGCCTTTTCTCTTCATGGAAAGCTCGAAGCTCAAAACGCGCCTCTTTCTTAATGGTTGTTCCGGTCTCAGGTGACCTGTCGCTATCGTCACTCATCGTTCTTGAATGACCGTTTGGTTTGGTACTATTCAGATTGTCCTCAACATAGGTGGTCTGTTTTTGCCCCTCTACGATTACTTCATGACTAATTGCAGACGACACGTCAGAAACGTGAACAGATGGCCCAGTTCCATCTACACTGATTGCCTGGAGCTCAGGGGAGCAAGTTCCATTTGAAGTCATCTCTGCTGCAGGGTCGTAACAGTTGGCTTCAAGCACCTCGTCGAGGTAACGGATTTCCTGGGCAACTTCACTGTCCAGCGCTTCTCCTCTGTGCCTCACGCCGTTCTGCCCACTCGTTGGATGGTTATCATTTTGGGTCTCAAGTTCCATGTTTCCGCTGGAGTTAACACTGATTGGGTCTAGGAAAGTGACACTCTTCAGGCTCTTCTCGCACTTCAGCTCACTGTCATCCTCTGTAATCCTGGTGGGTTTCTGAAAGCAAACAGAAACCAAAATGAGCTCGGATTGCACAGCTTTCCAAACATAGATTAACACTTCCATCCTCTCATCTAATATACAGTGAATTATATTTACACAATACTGCATGCAGTATACAATGAAAGTATACAATTTAAGCATGCCTTAAGCCCCTCTTATTACAGCTATGTTTGTGTAATCTGCACACAGTGCAGGCCTAAAAGGAATCCTTGCATGGGACCATCATGCATAATGAAGAAACAGACCCGTGATAAGATGTGAGGTGGATAATGGGTTTGTTCAACTCTGACCTATGGAATCTGATCCTAGGTTTAAATGATTTATGAGGAGACCTCTTACAGTCTCTATTGATGGCATATTAGAATGGTATAGGGGGTACAGAGAACATCCAATCAACCAACAGCAGTTAAATAGTTCTTTCAGAAAACCGCAGCGACCGTCTATAGCGACCGTCCTTAGAATATTTCCTTTAAAATTGAAAGCAGTTCTTTTTCTGAGTAAACAGGGGATACAAAATTATAATAAATTGCTTTAATGTGCTTCTCCAAGTCAAAAATATTCATTCAGTGGTCTGGTCTCCACGTTAACTTAAGAAATGCAGCACTACTGCGAACATTGACATATTTGAATGACAAGTTGAGACTTTATCTGCTAATTCATGCACTGGTAAACCAAACCAAACCTGAAGAGAGATGGCGAGCTAAAAGTGAACTTGCTAAAGAGTCTTTGCTAAAAACACAGTTCAATTCATAAGCTTTAAAAGCATACTACAACACAATGCACGTTTAAAAAGTACTTTACTGTATGATTGGTGCAATTACACATTTTTACCAGAGAGGTCTCTAAATCCCCAAAATTGATTAATGAATGATAAGTAAGTTGCCCCCCATTTAAAAATAACCCTAGTTTAATCCTGGTTGCAAATACACTTAAAATGATGAATGCTCAATTTTAATTAGATTTAAGGCCTTTCTGGATATTTTAAAATGCAGCTGTTAAACTTACAAAATAATATTTTTTTGCTTTCATATAAAGAGCATGTTTTTTCCATCTGCCCCAGATGACTCTGTTTAATGGTCAATATGTAAATTATTCACTTTAAGAAGGGTTGAATCATCTTGCTTTTTGGAGGGTTAGTAGCATTATGGGTCTGTCACTAACGATAAGTGGAGTGTAGTCTCCCTGTGGGAAATGGGGACCTCATGGGCACTATGAAGCCTAGCACAACCTCCTCAGGGGAAATACCAATGAGTGAGCTCAGCTCAGCTTTAAATGGCTGCTTTTCACCAGATGGGACAGGCCTTTTGAAATGGAAAGCTGTCCCCAGATTTTGATGCCGGGACTTTTTTTTTTTTTGCATTAGTGAAAGTGCTGTTGGCAATTTGAATCCAGAACACTTTCTGAAGCAAAAGCACAATATTTATATAGAGTTCATAATGTACTTTTTATAATAAAGTTTAGAATAAAGTTACTACAGAACGGTAGTTTTATCAAACTTTCATTGTTCAAGAAATTATATATTTTTTGCGTTTTATTGCAATGTTTGCTATGTCAAATTATGTGTGAATGTTACATTTTCTTTTTATGTTTCCTGCTTAATACAAAATAAAAAATAAGAATTTGGATACATATATATGTTCCCAATATATTTTTTATATTGTATACACAGGCATAATTATTAATATTGTGACTTGTTGGATCACTGACTTCTTAGTGAAAAAATAAAGTAGAAGATCTCCACAGTCTTCTCCACCAAGCTAATGGTGAACACAGACAAGAATTCCTTTTCTTTGCCCTTCATTCACTTTTCACGTCTGAGCAGTTTCAATAGTGAGCATTTGTTTGCGGGTTAGTGCTGATGTAAAGACTACTGAAGGATGCAAACAGGTCGTCCAGTTAAACATGCCTTTAACAGAGCTGTCAGTTTTACAGCACAGCACTAAAGAGAGGAATGCACACAGCGGCAACCTAAAGTAAGCCAATAACATGCTCTACTAAATGACTGTATGATACTGGGCACATAAAACAAGCTCTACTTTTATATTTCTTTCAGAGTTAGCACTTTTTTTATTGTATTGGGACTAGCACGTTATGTTGTGCGTGTTGTGTTAGCCTGGGGCTTACATATTAGCGTATAGCTAGAGTTTAAAGAGTTCACTGTTTTTATTCACTGTAGGATTTTGTGCTTTATGCATTGTATCAGTGCTAGCATGTAATCATGTCACTGTGGTATTAGCCTGAGGCTAACACAATATACTTAATTCAGAGTTATTGAAATAAATATATTGTATCTTTACATATTTTACATACACAAATACAAAAACTACAGTGTTAGGACACTATAAGGCACAGTTTTTGTATCATGCTGCCCAGCTGGTGTTGTATTTGCTTAGGGCTAATATATTAGCTTATGGCTAAAGAGTTTTTTTTCTTCAGTACACTAGCTATAAAGCACAATCTTTGTTTCAAATAGCATACTTTTAAATCTATTACCTTGTTGCTGTTGTATTAGCTTTGGGCTAACATATTTGCTCATAGCTTTATATCATAGTTTTATGTGTTTTCCTGTTGTTATTAAATTAGCTTGAGAGCTAACATCAAAACAACAAGTGCTAAGATGAGCTTAACCTGCACAGCTTTTGTTAAATAAATTGTATTGTATCAGGACCAGTGTGGAACTAGATGGTTGTTATGTTGGCTTGGAGCTAGTAGCTAGTAGCCAAAGTGATGCTATAAAGCACAGCTGTTGCTTCCAAAACGTTGTTTTTTTTTTACCTGTTTTGTTGTTCTAAAAACTAGCATCACAGAAAGCTATTTTGTAAGGATCTAGCACTAGATGTGTTCAGCTAAACTGTTTCTATCGCTCCCCAGGTGAACTTCTTTAGTTCCTCAACCCCAGACTAGATCTCATTCAATATTCACATGGCCTACATTCTGCACCTTCAGTGAAACTAGCGCTGCTCAGCGGCACAGCCACACTTTCACAGACTAAACAGCTAAATAAACACTTACATTTCCCAGGCTTATGTTGTAAACAACTAGCTGAGAGACTGCCATTAAAACCAACATAAACATCTCACTGAATCAAAAAAGCAATTTCGGCTGTTCTGTAACTAAGAAAAGACTTAAGGCACTGAGGCACCACTGTTACTGACTTTACAAAAACACAATATGGACCAGGCCAATGTTATTTGCTTTGATTCCAGATAATATAAAGAATAGTTCCAAGCTTGGCTTGGAGACTCATAATTGGCCATTAGGAATTAGGGTGAATATGGGCTATAATATTATTAATATAATATATTCAGGAATTATAGAGTTGGCAAAAGCAGCTAAAGCACATTCCCATATCACACCATGAACTTTAAATGGGATGTAGGCAAAACAGCTTGGACAGATTCCTCTTTTTTTTTTACAATGGAATTTGGATTTTTGGCAAAAATTGCTTTGGCCAATTTCCATATCATACTTTTGGGTTAAATTCTATATTATACTTGGCAATCAAAGATTTTGCAAAAGTAGCTTGGGCCAATTTTCATTTAATTCTCAGCAGTGTAGTTTTTGCAAAAGTGACAATGATTGTTAGGATGATTTCTATATTCTACTCAGCCACAGAGGACACAGAGTTAGGAAAAGTGACTTGGACCAATTTCTTTATTATTCTCAGCAGTCAATAGATTTGGCAAAAGCATCACTTGGCAACCAGGGTGTTGGCAATAGTGGTTAGGACAATTTCCATATTATACTCAGGAAATAGAAAGTGAAAGGGATGATTCCTAATTACACCCAGTAACCAGGGTGTTGATAATAGTGGTTCCAGACGATTTCCATACTATATTCTGCTAATAAAAAGTGAAAGGGACGTTTCTTATATTACTAGCAGCAACCATGATGTTGGAAATAGCGGCTTGGTATGATTCACATTCTATTCTAACCTGCACCTAGGATGCCTAATCGGGATGATTCCTATATTTAAATCAACAGTGTGGGTGTTGGCAAAAGCGGCTTAGTCCAATTCTTATATTATGCCATGCAACTGGTATGTACTGTAGATTTGGGCTGATTTCTGTACTAAACTTTGCAACCATTAAACTGGCAAATGCAACTCAGACTGATTCCCCTATTATACTTAGCAATTTGGGTGTTGGCAAATGCATCTTGGACCCATTCCTCTATTATACTATGCAACTGGGGTTTTGGGAAAAACAGCTCAGGCCTATACCCACATCATACTCTGGGAATCAACTGGAAATGCAACTGGGGAATTGACAAAAGCAGTGTTGTCGGCCATTTCCCCATATTATACCATGTAACTGTGATGCCCATTTAAATTGAGTCCTATGGCCTAGGTGTTCATACATCACAATATTGCTTCTCATTTAAGTATCATATGGTAAATTAATATGTTATATATATATATATATATATATATATATATATATATATATATATATATTTATGTTTGTTTAAATATTTACTTAAATAGTTCCATGCCTTTGTTTTCCACAATTTCCACTATTTTTAAGCCAGTTCACTATATAAGCCCTTGCTTCAACACATCACGTGGTGTTGTCTTTAATGTGGCTTTATGGCAGCAGCATGATGAACTGAATGAAGGTCCCTGTTTTCCATGACACCAGACTAGCCATAGCCTCAGGGTGTGTTCTCTACCACAACATGTTCCTTCTCCTCCCCTCAGCACCCCCCACCCTACACCCCCCACTTTAGCTATACCTCTAAGCAAATGATGACATTAAATGTCATGTGAGCCTCCCCCAAGTCACGAAAAGACAAACAATGAGTGCACAGAGTAGTCCAGCGAGGGAGAGGCAAAGGAAGGGTCACTCAGAGCAGATGATCGTACTGATAAGCTCAGCCAATATTATTGATCGACTGGTTAGAACTGTGGCGCTCAACTGGAGACAGGAAGACCCTTTATCATTTGACCTCTGACTTCTGAACCTTACCAAATCTGTCCCCACTTCAACTGATTTCCCCCCAGCAGTCCAGATGGCACCCAACTTTTTTGAGATTTTTGACCACCAGTTTAACATTAACCCTTGTGTGATACTAAAAATATATTTTTTCTAACTCAAACTCATTGGCATTGGCTCATTTTTTGTGAAAAACAAAAATATCAAAACACATTTTCGATAAACACACACTGTACACCCCACCCCCCCGCCCCCCTAACCATTTATATTAGATACAGTATGTTTGGCCAAGGGCTAATAGACATTGCTTCATTTGTAAATTTGAAACTAAACAAATTTTCTACTCATATCTTGAGTTAAATTCATTTTCTTTTACATTTTATTAAAAAAACAAAAAAAAAAGAGTAGCACTTTTTGAAAGAAATGTAACATAAGAAAGGAAAAGGGCAAATATTAACCATGTAAGCTGTATATATTGCTCGCAATTTAGGTGAAGCAAGCATGTGTAAAGCATTTCAATGTAAAATTGCTTAATTTTGCTGAATTAAGTACAAGTAACAAAGTAAACGAGTAACAAAAATATGAACACCACACAAGGGTTAAACATAGTGTATAGAACTACATATCACACATACTCATACATATCACACAATGAAAGCAACACTACATACACAACAGTATTGAGACACGAGAATCAAGAGTATTAAAAACAGTTTATCCTGCTTTTATATTAAGAACCGTCTCTACTGACGAAGAAAAAATTTATACTACAGTGTTACAGAGCAATGCTGTGAGGATCTGATTGCATTCAGAAACAAGAGTGTTTGTGAGCTCAAATTAAACAGTGTTAGTGAGCTGAAATGATCCCAAGCGTATTGGGGAAAGCACCAATCCTAAATTCCAGAGAACACAGTTCCACTGCTCCACTGCTCCACAGCTCAATGCTGTAAAGTCACACCCATCTAATATATGACTGTATTTTGGCATAGTTTCAATAGATTCATGTTTATTTGCTCCAGAGTGTCCAATTCTTTGGCAATACTTCTACCCTAAAGCAACTAGACAAGCTGAATGCGTGTATTTTCACATCTGTGTCAGTATTAGGTACAACTTAAAATAGGAGGATGCATTCATTATAATTAGTGTCCACACACATTTGCACATATTCGCACATGCACTATTGAATTAGATAATATTGCTGCACCACTGGAAACTAAACATGCTTGGAGGAGAACACTAGCTGCCAATTCTGTTACATCAGCTAACTGAGTGCAGCACTGACTAACCCTAGTCAATCTCACTCACATTTAGAGAGAGTTAGGTCAGTTATGCTCTTTTTAAGTCCCATATACAATACTAGTAAAGAGATCGAACTTGTGGTCAGTAATCAGAGCGTTTTTCCTGATTAGATCTGCTTACGTATTTTTTGGCAAAGTAACACATTAAGACCTAATTCTAAATCCATGTTCTTTCAAGTGTCACCTTTACTTTTGGAACTGAGTAAGAAGTTATCAAATAGCTCATTTTAGCTCCACATCACCAATTAATTAGAGGTGGATGATAATAAATAACTGTTGCGACAATTGGTCACAATTACTTATCATCGTTCACCACTAATTCATTTGGCTTATTGAGCTGAAGTTAGCTTTTTGCTAGCTCCCTTTTCCGAATTTTTCCATTCCACCTAACTGCTGCTGCACCTTTTAAGGTGGAATGGGAATTTGGGGACAATTATTTATTTATTTATTGATAGATAGATAGATAGATGGATAGATGGATAGATAGCAACAAAGGGGTAGGGCTAAGTGGTAGGGGCAAGGGATAAAATGGGGTTTGGCCCAGTTGTGCACAATATTAATTGATTGGTGCCAATGATTGGTATGAGTGTCTATTAATTTACAGCCATATAGGCCTTAAAACTTCAGTGCAAGACTAATGAAGTGAGCTTAGGACTTGGACACCAAACAAACACTGGCTGATTGACTGTATTTAATGTTAAGTCTAAGTATGAGCTCCTGCCAAACTATTCCTGTAAGACCCTCCATCTCTCCCATTCTGTCTCCGTCCTGGTCGTGCTCCCTGGCAGCTCTGGCTGTAATAAGCAGCGCTCGGGGTGGGGGGATGTGGACGTCCTGCTGAGCCCCCTCTGACATTCCCCGCATAGCTCAGCTGTCCTCCAGGCTCCCGCCGCCTAATTCAAGTGATGAAGGATACGCAGCCCAGGCTAGCCTAATTAAAGTGTGTTTAAATGTGTGTGTGTGTGTTTGTTTGTGTTGGTGTGTGTATGTGTGGGTACAATGCCTGTCAGAAGTTTGGAAAAGACTAGAACTGGAATTTGAACTGGCTCGTTGTTTCTCTTTAGTCAGGAATTTACAATAGCAAAAGTTATTTTTTATAAATTGTGGTTATTGGAGATCAAAACTGTACAATAGAAAAAAAAATAATTTCAATTCCTTTATAAAGCAGTTCGGTTGGTTTATTTATCCTAAACTTTGACAGAATGTAAACAAAAACTGCCAGATTCAAATTAAGTGGAAAATGCAAAAAGAAAAAAATATCAATGACAAAGTACATATAGAACTAATGTAGGAAAACAGTATTCCATAAAATATTTCATTTCATTATACACATTTCTGTCTACATTATGGAATTATCCAAAGTCATACAAGCTTTAATGATTGGCTAAGCTATTGAAAAGTTACCCACCAACCTAAAGGCATTTTGTTGGGTTAATTTGGACCATTAGTTTTAAAGTACACAAAAACTATCCTATGGCTTATCAAAATTAAGCATTAGTTTTCCGAGTATTTACTCCTAAACGTATGTTTTTAATGCAAATATGACTAATTCAGCATCAAAATATATTATAAGCTATGATGTTAGTTGGATGTTTAACATTATATTTAAGTTAAATGTTAAACATACTAAATTTTGAAATATGTTAAGAGAACTGGCCAAAATGTGTGTGTGTCAGAGAGACAGACAGAGAGAGAGCGAGAGATCTGAGATATTATATTATAAATACAATTAGTCTAACTTCTAAACTGTTAATAAGTCACCAAGAACTGAAAACTTGGTCGCATGTGTTAAAGTTTTCAGATTAGTCGCATGGGTATATAACAGCACTTCAAATTTAAATACTAGTTAATTACATCTTAATACGAATTATAAATGCATATTAACAAATTTACCATCAAAATATTAAAAGCTGTGATGTTATCTGGATAATTAACACTGAATCTTGAGATAAATGGGACGTTAAAAGGAGGTAAAATGTACAGAAACTAGTAATTTGCATTGCTAACCCTTGCCTGACAGCCATTTGCACACTATGCAGGTGGTTTGTTGCAACACACTGGGATTTGAAGGCAAAACACAATGTGGGTGGTCAAACACAGAGGTTTTTTTTTTCATTAAAAAGGAATGAATGGAATGACAGCAGATTTTATTTTTCTTTTTTAATTGTGTAAGAATGTCAACTTTATGGAATACTGGAGTGTTTGAAAAGCATTGTGCTTCTATGTTACTTTATTACTTGCTAATGCTTTCTATGCCTTTTTTAAAAACACAATTAGTATAGAAAAGTTTATTTGCATTAAAACATTCCAGAAATGTTGGACAATCTCAAACATCTGGCAGGAAGTGTTCCTCTGTATATGTATAACCCTACAAACTATTAGAGGCAAGTTTTATCTGATTACTGTTGTTTAAAATCTGTGTCTATGGCTGGTACCTTGTTTTTCTTGCGAGTGCCATTCTCAGCATGGTGCCATTGAAGCATCTGGAAACAGTTAGCCTGACACACACAATTAACACACGGCCAAGCCTCCCTATGCAGATCGGCCCTGGCCGACTCTTTGAAGAGTCACTGGGCCAGCATACTTTGCTGCGTTCCTTTATCCGCTTGCACAAACTAAACAAAAACTCGCTGAAAGGTCGTCGGTAATGCTAGAAGCCTCTGGCCAGCGCTCTGAGGGGTTGAACGACCGATACAAAGTGAGGCCAGCGACAACAGGACCGTCCTGCAGCGCTGCTGACAGGAGAATCCTGAAACAAGATCCTCTGAATTGCTTCTTCCAGAAGCCTGCAAGTCAAGAGGGAATTCAATGGAGCGGTTTGGGTCTGAGTGACCACAAGAGGAGGGAGACATGACATCACCAGAGTGGAATGAAGAGAATTATTTCGAAACTCATCAGGTTCTGGTGTTACATTAGGAGTGAGGTGAAGTTGATGAGATTAACAGCTTTCAAAGATATTCCAGAGATACTGATGGCATTAAAATGCCTACCACTTCACCGTACACAGTCTTCTCCAGCTTCTAATCTAATGTTTGCCCACAGTGTTGCCAGGGTTTCCAGCTGATCAACAGAGAAACAAAACCGAAAGTGTCCTCCAATCCGAGATGACCAAAACAAATCAGAGGAAATCCCCAACTCAGGGGCTACAAATCCATACAAAACCTTACAACCTGAGTCAAATCCATGTATCCATCTAGTCTTCCCAAGTCCTCAACATTCCCAGTCTGGTGATATACCACATAGTCGTCCCGTACATGGTGGACTAGCTTGTGAATGAAAGGATGATTAAAAGACCCAAGCCAAAGACCAGACAAGACAAACCAGACAAGACAAACAAGTTTCTAAATTGGGGGTGACTATAAGATGAGCAAGACATGACTACACCACCAGCTTCCAAATATAGAAGTATAGAAGAGTTGAAAGCACCAAATTCCTGCCATTTGGTTCACAATGTTCTCCAGCTTCTAAATCAGTCGTTGTTTATAATTGCCAAGTGTTTAGTCAGTGAACAGAGAAATGAACCAGAAAGTGTCATCCAACCCAAGATAACCAAAATAAATCAAATCTGCATCTGACCAGTTATCACTAACATGGTGACTAGCTTTCAATCAATGGCTGATTAAAATTGAGTGTGTTCTTCAACCCAAGCTAAGCCTGAATCAGAAAGTATTCCTAAATTAGAGGCACAAGTTCATTAAATTACCATTTTCTTCAGTTTCTAATTCAACCAGTTTTCGTTTACAAAGTTGCCAAGCTTTCCAATGAGTCAATGAGAAAATAAACAAAATATTTGCTGGCTTGGGTTCTTCAAGCCAAACCACCCTAAAACAAACAAGATGAAGTCCTAAGTAATGGTCTAAAAAGTCTAGACTATTCACACTCAAAACCATGCCATCTAATATTTCCTCACAAGGTGGACCATCTTCCAATGAGTGGATGATTAAACTACCGAAGCCCAAGACAAACCAGTTCCTAAATGCGTTCCAAAAGTTCCTTGAATGAGCTGATCACACTAAATTGCTTCTTCTTAGTTTCTAATCCAATAAAGTTTTCATCCACAGTGTTGCCAAGCATTCCAGTCAATGAGTAGAGAAACTATTAGGGTTGGAAATCCCAAGCCAGCTAAAACATATCCAGCTTAAATCCATACAATCTAGTCTTCCCTTGCATGGTGGACTAGCTTTCAATGAAAGATCCACCTAAAATCTAGCCAAAACAAATCAGAAATTGTTGCTAAGTTGACCATAAGTGTAGCAAAACCATAAAAAAATCATATCACCAGCTTCCAAAGATGCTTACCTCTTAGTTCACAATCTTCTCAAGTGTCTAATCTAAAGTAGTCTTCATCTACAATTTGCCAATTGCCAAGCCTTTAGAGTTTAGTGATCCAGCTTAAATCCAGTCTAAACACAATCTAATCTTCACTGACACAGTTGGCTAGCTTTCCATTCAATGTATGGAGGTCTGAGATGATGAAGACAAGAAGGTGTCCTCCTACTTACCTTCCCAAAAGCTCAAACTCAACTCTGGGACAACCCTCCTTGAGGTTTTTGTTCTATTTAAATCCATACAATGCACAGAGCTCTCATGGTCCAAATAAAGCTGAGCTTCTCTACGAGTCTTTGAGAAGAACCAGTGAAGCCCTGCCCAGGATAACACACAAGCCTTTTCCTGGCTACTCCTTTCATTTCCTTCTCCTCCTTCTCCCGCTATGTGTGGGTCAGTAAAAGAGTGGTGTTCCTCACTCACCCCGCTCCGTTTGCCGCGTGCCGTTTCCTCTTTTCCCCCCACCTCTCCACTACTACAATGCCTCTCTTCTCTCTGGCTTCTCCAAGTCAGATTCCTTGACCCTGTCTGGCTGAGAGCTATGATGTCATGGGCCAAGGGGGCTTGGTTTAAAGAGAAGGGGAATGTGCTCCCTGGACACACACACAAAGCCCCCCTCTGTCAGAGCGAGGAACCCCTGTCGCCCCGGCCCGCATTTGCCTGGTGTCTTGGGGCTGGACCAGCCATACACACACAACACACACTTCACACCCCCGACAGGACAGAACACGAGGACCTGTAACGCCCCCCGAAATGGACATAGCACTACAGGGTGGAGATCAAACATCTGGGTGGAGAAAGAATGTTATACTCGTTCTGCTTTACACACCCCTGACTCAGACCGACCTGAGCATGAGTGTCTCTTCCTGCCTGTAGTCTAACTGTGTTCTCTGACTAACTGTGAAATAGCGATGCAGCGACATGGAATTTCTGCACTGATATCAAGCGTCAATAGCTCTATATGGACAGGATTAGTTTCTCAGGGGGTCCTGGGGTAATTTTCTCTTTTATGGGGAGGTCCTCTGTGATTTTATTCCTGTCCAGAACGACCATGTGCATGTTTTTCTCAGATGTCCTCTGAAAAAAAAATTACAGGCTGAAATACCTAATGTGTTTGCTGAATTCTGTGGTCCTCATTAGATCCACATCTCTGAATTTCTTCACCTTGAGTTTAATAAAATAGCTTTGTCTACTGCCACGCACCGTAACTACACCGTAATTTGGGCACGCGTTTCCACGGAGATCTACACAACAGCGAGTTGAAATGGAGGAGCTACTGAACGCCAAGTCACGTGACCAAGAAAGCCAAAAAACTCACTGGTCCTCCTGTTTTTTCAATTGCAGTCCGGACACAAGAAATTTACCACTGAGAAGTGTAAAATAAATTTCACAGACGTCCCTCTAAAACTAATCCTGTCCAGATAGAGCTAACGTTTTGTATTTGAAGTATATATTGAAAATAATAAAGATGTTTCTTCAGCTCAAGTGTTCCATTAGTGGGCTCACACTTCAGCACTCTTAGATACAATAATTTAATAATTTAATTTAAAAAAATCATTGTTGTCACTAAATAATAAGGCAATATCTTATCAATCCTAGGATTGACGCATCTGTGGTTCTAAATGTTTATTACATACTTGTAATATAGCTGGCATTTTAACCAATTTATTCAAGTTAACAAATTAATCTTTTTTTTTATCTGGAAAATGTAATGCATTTAAAAGCAAGTTAATAATTTCACTAAGTTTGGCCCCTATATCTCCCCTCTCATTCACTTGTATGTTGATGTATTATTGTTTTTTCCTAAGCAAGGTGAACATGTCATCATTGTTGAGTCCAGAAAGACTCAGAACTCAGAAATGTTATTCATGCTTAAATCTCATAAATTGTTTTACTCTCTCTCTTTTAAATTAAGCAATTAATACATTTTTTAACCGATTAACAGCCCTTTTATACATACAGAATTCTGAGGCCTCAGGTTGTTTGATATTTCACAAATACTGCAAGAAAATAAAAGTGTGAAAAGTGGAAACAAGCTACTACTTGCTGCCATGTTGCCATGTTTTAAATCAGACTTGATGTGTAATATTATCAAGTTAAATATATTTAGAGACATAAATCCTGTATGTTTATAATGTTTTCTGTTGTCACCCCCTTTATACAATATGGTTCTAATACAGCTCTGGAAAAAAATTAGAGACCACTAAGAAATGAAGAGTTTCTTTGATTTTACCAAATTGAAAACTTCTGGAATATAATCAAGAGGAATATAAATGATCACAAGCCATCAAACCAAGCTGAACTGCTTACATTTTTGACCCCGGAGTGGAATAAAGTTATCCAAAACATTGTGTAAGACTGGTGGAGGAGAACATGCCAAGATGCATGAAAACTGTGATTATAAACCTGGGTTATTCCACCAAATATTGAATTCTGAACTCTTAAAACTTTATGAATATGAACTTGTTTTCTTTGCATTATTTGAGGTCTGAAAGCTCTGTATCTTTTTTTTTAAGTCATTTCTGCAATTAAATGCTCTAAATGACAATATTTTTATTTGGAATTATTTGGAGAAATGTTGTCTGTAGTTTATAGAATAAAACATCAATGATATTTTTGTCAAACATAAACCTATAAATAGCAAAATCAGAGAAACTGATTCAGAAACTGAAGTGGTCTCTTAATTTTTCCAGAGCTGTATATTACACTGCTACTGCCAAAAGTATTGTGTCCCATGAGTTTTGCCATATCCATGGAAGCCATGGAAGCTAAAGAATGCTGCGGTGATCTGCGAGATATGCATATGGGGTCCCTTGCATTTAATGTAGAGTTGTTTGTTTGTTCTCATTGACAATTCTTGCCAGATGCTGCCGGTCATGATTATTACCACATTTTACTGCTGCGCTGTCCACTGTGGGAAGTAATACCTTCTGTGACATACAGTATTCCTGGTACACTCATGATTCTGGGGATTAAGAAATTGTAAATATTTGCCTGCACAACTTCGGAAATCACTAGTAGGACTCAGGAATAGCATAATTCAAAATGCCTTGTCATGAGCACATGGGCCAGTGTTTTAACCTCAGGTTTGAGTGTTCCCTTACTGCTGTCCAATGACTTTCCTCCGATGCATCTCAGTGTCTATACAGTAGAAGTAGGCAAGGTCACCTAATATCAGTACTGTGTGTTACAAGGATTTGTTAGTGTCCATTTGTGTGTTTGTTAAATGGACTCTGATAAAGGATTTTATAGAAGGTCCACCTCATTATTGTCTCTGAAATCCTGAAATAGAAATAGCACAGTGAGTCCCTGTCCCAGGGAAAGGACGTTTTAACATCCTGCTACCAAAGGCCTCTTCTGTCCTTGTGGAGCAATGAAGAATGAGCTGCTTTTTTTTTCTTTCTAAATGAACGATGGCAAACAATGTCATACTGATAAGAGCAACAAGAGCAACAGCGATCTCGATGAAGATCTCATTGAGAATTGAATGCCACTCAAGTCCCTCAAGGTCCTCCTCCACAGCATCTTATTCTGTGCTAACAATTCTAATCCATGCTTTGTTTAGGGATATATATATAAAGACATGGATATAACCTTCACAACAACCCAGCAATTATTCTATTCCTGTCATTTTAATGAGAAGAGTTGCTGTAGCTTTGTTGCTAAGGACTGTTTATAGTATCACTTGAATATCAGCTGGTCTTTAGATGGGGGAAGGAGTGTCATGTAGTAGTCATGGAGATCCTGTTTTTCCTAAAATAGAAACTATAGTCTTAGCAGTTTAAAAAAGAAACATATCATCACCACTAAAGTCATATTATCTTTTAAAGTGGTGGAGAGAACAGAATATTCAAGTAAGAACAGTGTTTCTTCTGCAAAATAATGAACTTTATAAGTTATAGTAAAAGCACTGGAGCAGCATTGGAACCAATATATCCATCTCATTTGGGGATTTTAATGTTAAAAAATACAGAAATAAACGTAAAGTTTTTTTTAACTATGTGGAATATAGTTATTAAGTTGTGTGAGGTGTTATCTTGTGAGGGAGGAGCAGGGCCTAATAGTAGGAGCCTGATGGATGGGGCATTGTATGTCCAAAGTTTGGCATTTGACATTCCTTGATACACAGTGGCATTTGGCATACTGGAAATACATCATAAAAGGCATTATCATCCACAGTGGACAGTGCAGTGGGTGGTATATCGACTGCTTTGGGGAACAAGATTCTTACTGTCTTAAGAAGAATATTTTCATACATAAAAAAACAACAGGATTATTAATATAGTGGTACCTTCACACTGAGTCACAGCTCTCTTACATTTTCACTCTTTCTGTTTCTCTGTTCATTGTCTGGTTCTGCTCTCTTCTATTGTTCAGCTCTGTATAATTGTTTCTGTTTGCTACCATATTTAAAGTGTAGTTATTTATGCAATTTGCTCTTTTGAGCAGTTGCAGTCATACCATTCTGAAGTCCGGAGGCCATGCACCCCCCTCAACACCCTCATACTGTATATCCTATGTCTCTTAGGGTGTACTGACACTAAGCACAGTTTGTTTGCAACTTGCTGGTGCATGGTTTTGCCACCTCCCCACTCTCCAGCTGGCCTGCACTTAAACTGCGTTTAAACAATCCGTGCCCGAGCCGCTTACATCACCACTTACTGCTCATTGGCTTGGTGGTGTTGTGCTGAATTTATCACCCCCACCATGAAAAGCACCCTCTCTCGGGAGTGCGTAAGCATTATCTTGTTGATAGAAGCAGAGATAATTCACTTTAATTTACGTACAAATACGCACCAAAAGTCACAGTTATCTCATATACATAGTCATATACATAGCGACACCCAAGAAGGGGTGCTTTTCCTGGTGGGGGTAATGAATTTGGCACAACACCATCATGTTTGTTTACAGGAACGTTGCATCATTGACGTCATCTTGTTCTGTGCTTGGGCATGGATAGTGCTCACACTAGCGATCACACTAGTCAAACAAGCCATGCTTTGGGAAGTAACCGTGCCTATTGCCTAGTGTGAGTACACCTTTAAAAACAACGTTGATTAGGTTGTAGATCGAGTGTGGTGTCATCATTCTCTCCCAAATGTCTCCAACCTGCCCATCATCTACAACTCATACAGTACATCTCGATCACGGCTAATTAAGAGTCACCAGCATTTAATTTAGTGCTACGTGCTCTTCAGCGTTCAACACCCGAGCAAGAGGACGAGAAACTGGAACAGCGGAACTCGAGGGAAATGTTTCTCTTGGAAACTGCCCCACAGCCAGACTGCAGTTTAATGAATATCCGGGCCTAACTGTCACGGTCAACATTTTGTTTCCTATTTGTGATTTAGATTTAGTTGAAAGATGAATTTCAGGAAGTATTAATGCCACATATTTTTCTAATGTAATTTTCAATGGTTTAAAACAAAAGAGCCCAAGCTGTTTTTTAAACAAACGCGGTCAGCTGTGCTGCCCTCGCCAAGATGCAGTCAGAAATCTTCCCAGGGCTTTGGGAACTGGACTAAACATACCAGCCATGTGTCTAGTATTGCTGTCTCCCGAGACAGCCCACACAGCCCACGCAGCAAAATCACCATTGTTAAATTAACACCCACAGTGTTAAACTGCTCTAAAGCGTGTTCTCTGTAATTACACCACCGCCTGATGAACTGCACTGAATTTACCGTGGATCTTCTGCCAAAGCTCCAGCTTTATACATGACCTCACTTATTAGAGACCTGTCGTCCAGTTGTACAACTTCACTGGCTGTGTAATGAATGGTGTTGGAGTTGACAGCAGACCTACCATAGAGTCAGGCATAAACAAGTCAGCATAAACTAACTAAGCTGCACTCAGCTTAAGCCTACCCACAGATACGCTTACCATGCAATTATCATAAAATTACACCCTGTAAGGACTTAGACATCCAAGAGCAGAGCTGGCTGGTGTAGAGCATGCTGGCCAGAATAACAGAAACAAACAGTAAAAAAAAAAAAAAAAACTTATGTAAAACAGACACTCCCCACAGGCAAGGCTGCCGTTCGATTAGTTGCAATGGCTTTGTTGCATGACGTGATTCAGGGTTTTGCAATGTAGGTCAATGCAAGCTAATCAATACACACAACCAAGGGCACAGCACAGCGGCTATTACGTATTGTACATGACTTTCATGATAATAAATGGGTCTTGGTTATTTAATCTTTTGGGGATGACGAATGCGCAATGGACCCACAAGAAATCACCAAAAGGACTTGCAAGTTTATACTGTAAATTGAGCCAGTCAAATGAATAACCATCCATCAACCAAATTAACCAATTATTTATTTTTTATTAAAATACTAAAATGTGCTTTATTTAGACTGCTTCTCTCAATATTTCTTCATTCACAAAGGCACCAAAATACTAAAACTTACAAAAGTACAGAAAATACCAACATTTCTGTTTAATACATGTATATGGTTATTTGTCAGAAGGGCTCAATTGCTAAATTAAAAGCTGCCTTCAATCAAAGTGCTTTGCTTGGTTTTGAGTTTCACACAAAACACGGATGGACACCCAAATCCACCAATTATGGATCAGACGCAAATAAAAGATATTTAAATCCAGACCAGTTAGACCAGAGAAAAAACAAGTGTTTTTAACTGAGCTGTTTTATTTATTATTTGCTTAATATTAAAAACATCAACGTTTTACGATATCCAATTTCTATTTTTTAGCCTATGTTCATTTCTTCTACATAATTATTCCATTTTATCTCTATCTCTAAGGTTATCTCCAACTAAAATGCAAAAGCAAATAGTTTTATCAATCACTTATTTAATTAAAGTATTTTATCGCAACATTTAAATAAGTAAATAAATGCATTGTCAACCTTGGATAATCACGATTTCATGAAGGTTTTAATTAAATATACCACTTTTTCACCTTTAAACAAATTATATACTGTAGCCTAAATTCAAAAAGAGGCAATCCCAAACCTACTGTTTAATAGTATTTATTAAAAAAACTAACAAAGAACAAAATCTCTTGCCCTCAACAGGGCTATTCTAATCATGAATTTACTTCAGTAGTGCAAGGCTAAGGTAGCTTAGCTAGTGTTACTATCCTAGCCCTGTTCAACTTGTATCTTTCTACTGGAAAATAGTCAGTTTCTGAGGAGCTAGGAATCTTAGCATGATAACAGAAATGGCACACTTTAATTCATTTAATTTTAAATAATTTAAATAAGTTTAACTTGCCACTTCTCGCCTCTCCCTGCTGGCTGTCTCCTGCACTGCTTGCCGGCTCTGTATACAGCAGTGGAGGAAGAGATATGAATGCACGTGCCACTGCGGTTTACAAAAATCCAAACATTAGAGGAAACACTGCATTCTGAACACCCAAAAAAATATTTTTCCTATTTCTGACTAAAAATGGCCAAATATTCTGTGAATCCCCAACTACACATAATCTGTGAGAAGATTTTTCACACATAGCTCACACACAGATTTTAAACTAGATTTAACAATCATACATCATGCTTGTGGGAAGATTGGAGCAGTTAAAGTATACTTTATAAAAACATTGAGAACTCACACTTACTGAACTTTGTGTATCTAGATCAATGAGTGACAGCAGAGACAGCAGAACAAACAGGCAGGAGAGGCAGCCTCAGGCTCCACACACTCCTCCCAGCACCGCCTAAAATATAACCTCTAATCTAGGCGAGGGAGGGCGCAGTGTGTCATCTGGATACTGTCAGCAGCCTGCGATAGCCTGGCAGCAGGCAACGCTGACCCAGCCACAGTCAAAGCACAGAGCTGATGAAAAGCAGCGAGCAAAATGTGAGCTTTCAGGGGGTGAAAATAGACAGCTTGTGAATTGTGCCAACATAGAAGCTATGCTACTATACATTCTACATTTCATAGAAATACAGACGATGAAGTGAAGTGACCAAAAGAATGTGTTTCTGACCTAAAACACTTATCAGCAACAAACCATTAAAGGACGTAACTCTCTGATCAATAAACAAGGAATTACCAGGCGCTTAATTAGATAATGAATGATACCACAGAGATATCAGCGCCACATTGGCATCTACTTTACTAATAGTGTGGTTTTACACACACACACACACACACACACACGGCCCCTGAGGTTGTTTGAACTATAATAAACAATAATGAAAAAATAAATAAATAAATAAAATGCTTCTCTGGCGAGCTTTTGCTTATATTCCTCTCCTGTCTCTCTCTGTCGCACTCAGCGTGACTTTAGTTTCTGTCCGTTCATGTTTTTCCGCCCGTTGTTGGGCTTCCTATCTCCTTATAAGGGGACCCTGACATCACAGTTTTTTTTTCCCTTTCTTCTTGGGTTTAACTGCTTTTGAGATTGACTGTTATGCAATTGGGTTCAACAACCCTCTGGGCTGGAGAGCTACCAGTCTGTAGCACTCCATCCCATTACACTTCATTTTTCCAAAACAGATTTTTTTGTGGCCCACCACAAAAAAATGGCTTGGAAAATATCTTAATTGCCGACCCCTGCCCTAGACCATAGACTTCCTACTAGTATATTGTATTTTGTTGATCAATATCACAGTACACTGACCTGACAAAAAAAGTCATAGGATAGCAAAACAAACATTTACCCTAAAGAATGGTTTGGGAACGCTCACACTTGTATAACTTGTGAGGTGTTATCTTGTGAGGATATTGACCAGCACATTGGCCAGTGTGCTCTTGGCAAGGCAGCATGAGTTCTTAAGCATGTGTTCAAGCAAGGCCTGATAGTGGGTTATCATTTTAGGTCAGATGGATGAGACATTCCATTTCGGAGCAACAAGTGACAGAGTTTAAAGTTTCTCAACTTTATGCAAATTAACTTTATGACACGGTAAAGCGACATTGTAACTTGATTGGCTTCTAGCATTTCTTTGGACCTATCACATACAAGGTGGTCCAAGGTCCTCAAGCCTCTGCTCTCTGAACTTTCGGTTCCTTTTGCATTTCGTTCCTACCATCGTTTCCAGCGCAGGTAAATCACAGAAACGGTTTAGCAAGCTCGGGAGTCATAGCTGCAGAATAAAGTGGCCAAGCCACTTTTCCCTCAAAAATGTATATTTTTAAGCGGGAATATAAATTACTCGATTGTGAATTTTATACAAATAAACATTCACCAAGTCTTATTAAAATCAATTTATTTTTAACCATTTTACTGAGCTTAACTTGGCTAACAAATACAGCACAGTACTGTCTCAGTACTTGTGACATGTTAGTGAATATGCCTCTGAAATAATGATATTCATAGAGATATTTTTCAAATAAACCAAAATCTACCCTCTAACCCAGTGGTTTTAGCCAGTCACCACCAGTCAGCAATAATATGATGGTTAAAAAAAACTCAGAAATATGACTTCATGGTTTTAATAAACAGTATTTGCTTCAGTGTGATGTTATAAGAACTGATGCAGGATTGTCAGTAGCACAATTACTGGTGATAGATGCAGTATGCTGTCCTTGTGATGCTTGTGATGATATGCTAAAAGGAACTGGCCTGCCCAGGCTAGTTTTCTGACTGTGGTTAGCCTGCTTTGCAGGCCCAGAGGGACGGGGGAAATAGAGCACATCTCCACTGCTCTACATTTAGTGATCTGATAGCAGGCAGCCAGTCAGCTCTGCTTTTTTAGAAATGCTCGTCCTCTGGGTAAGTTCACTCAAACGCTAAGTTTAGGTTTACTGAAGTGTAACACATTGATTGTTATGGCCTTTTTAAAAAATAAAACCTGTAAACTGATTTTTTACATAAAGTAAATCATTGTAAATGAATACTGAAGTTATCCAGACTGTGATGAAACACATAAAGGAATCATGTAGTAAATTAAAAGTGTTATGAAAGTGATTTAGCATTTATATGGTGCTTCCTATGACTGATAACTCTGATGAACTTATCCTGTGCAACAGAGGAATCTCTTGCACTTCCTTTCCTGGGACAGTCCTGATTAATGCCAGTTTCATCATCATCATCATCATCATTAAGTTTTTGATCATCTTTTTGACTGCACCTACAAATACTTTCTTGAAGTTCTTAAGATTTTTCAGATTAACTGACCTTCATTTTCACTTAAAGTTTTTTTTTCTTTACTTAGTTAAGTAGTTCTTGCCATAATATGAATTAGAACATTACTTAAACAGTGCTATTCACTGTATACCTGTAACTCTACCTCTTCACAACTTTACAAGTGATGCTCTCAAGCACTTTATTAAGAGGCTAGAAATTCAAGTAATTAACTCTTGACAAGTTCAGCCCAGCTGTTAACTGAAAGCTGTTAACATTCCAGGTGACTCTACCTCATAAAGCTGACTGAGACAATCCAACCAAGAAGTGTAAAGCGGTGTAGAATCTAAAATATAAACATTATTCTGGTTTGTTTAACACTTTTTTGATTCATAAATAATCTGTATGTTTTTCTTCATAGTTCGGATGTATTTAGTATTAATCTACAATGCAGAAGATATGTAAAAAAAAAAAAAAAAAAAAAAAAGTCTGAGCTTTATCCTAAATCTAAATCTGTCTTTGAAAATAAAAAAACTGTCTGCAAAATAAAGCTCAGTAAAAGTTAAGCCATCTACAGTATGTGCAGACCTCCCTCTTCTTACTCTATGGCATGAGATTTACACAGCTGTCAGCCATTAATCTGATAGGGGAAATGTCACTATTTAAAGCAGCTTAATTAGATTACCTCATTAAGGGCCTAGACTTGGCTCTCTGGCTAACAAAGACGGCAATTTTCTCATTAGCCCACAGTTAACTGATTCTCAGGGAAGGCTTGTCTGTGCAAGTCTGTGTCACATTTTAATAACTACCTTCCTCAGGAGGAACCACTGCTCACTATTCAGTGAAAACTACAAGCATTTAAACGGCAGTCAGTAGTACGGGTGCAAAAAAAAAAAAAAAAAAATGCAATAATGCTGTTGGATCTTAATAACCTGAACATGTAAGACCCTATGTTCATTAAGGCTCCTCAAATGACATCATGGCTAATGTCTAATAGCTTGGTGTGTGTGTGTGTGTGTGTTGACTATGGACCTCTACCTCATTATATCTTACTTTACCTCATTCTACCTCCAGTCTAGTGATGTCATGTGAGCACAGACTGCAGGGTAAGGAGCTTCCTCCAGGTGTTGCTGCATCCAGGTATTGCAATTTGTGCATGTTTGCATTATATGTTTGTTTTAATATTTTTAAAGCTTTATCACAGCTCTTTCGAAGCATTTATTGTAGAGATACACAAAATATTTAAAAAAATAAATAAATTAAAAATAATTATAATCAAAAATTGCAAAAAAAAAATGAAATTGAAAGTGAAAAGACTAAATAATTTGTTCAAAACAATGACTAATTTATTTAAAGTCTTGAGCGGCAGCTCACGCTCCAATCTTCTGCGCCGACAATGGGAGAGCTGACAAACGACAGGTTTAAGTTCATTTTTACACTTATGATTACAATAGCACTGCTGAGGTAAAGTTGTGACTAAAATTTGACTGCTAAAGTAAATGTATGATTAGAATAGCACTGCTAAGGTAAATTTGTGACTAAAATTTATTTAACTGCTTAAGTAAATGTATAATTAGAATAGCATTGTTTAAGTAAATGTATGATTAGAATAACACTGCTGAAGTACATTTGTGACTAAAATTTATTTGACTGCCTAAGTAAATGTATGATTAGAATAGCACTGCTGAGGTAAATTTATGACTAAAATTTATTTGAATGCTTAAGTAAATGTATGATTATAATAGCACTGCTGAGGTAAATTTGTGACTAAAATAGCACTGCTGAAAAAGCTAGCTAGCAAGCTAACAGTAGACAAAAAGAAGGTTTTACTCTGAATCTGCATCTATCCATTGTCAAACAAAGATTTTTTCTAAGGTCAGGTATACTACAGCAGGTTTTCAATAGCTTCAATTTCCTTTAGTCCCTATACTACACCAAAACTCTCCATTCCCACTCCTCTGCTTCATTAAAACACATGCTTCTCCTTTAATTAAAGTGCTCCCGTCCTCCTGTCCTCCTCTGAGGACACAAAAACAACAGTGATCTGAGCTGGGAGTACATTCCCCAACACTGCAGACATCAGCTCCACTGGACATTCAAGCAAAGTCATCCATGAGAGCTTTAGAGCTAAAAATGAGCTTAGCTTCAAAAATCATTAAATGGGTCTCCTGCTTCCTTTCTTCTGAGGCGAGGGATCAGAGGTGGAACTCATTTGTAAGTACTGTTCCTCATATGAGGAGATAAGCTGTACAAAAGCTGTGAGAAACTTGGACTGTTTCTATCCAAGAAGGAAAAAAGACTAATCACATTTAAGTGGTCATAAAATACTCAAAGTTAAACCATGTTCTCGATTGTCCAGTCCAGTAAAAGCTGTAGCCTGACTTATTATTAAGTAAAATTGTAAAAAATATATATACAAAGCAAACGGCCAATTACTGATGAGTGTCCTCTTTATGCAGGTATGCACAGTGAAAAATTAAGAAAGACAATAAGTTTACCATTGTAAAAAAGCTGTGTTTGTGACTAAAATTTGACTGCTGTAGTAAATGTATAATAAGCATAGCACTGCTGAGGTAAATTTATGACTAAAATTTGCTTAATTTTGCTGAATTAAATACAAGGAACAAAGTAAACAAGTAACAAAAATATGAACACCACACAAGTGTTAATTAAAAACAAGTAGTAATTTAGTACAATTTAGTGGTTCCAAAAAAGTTAGGTGCAGACCTATTTCAGCATAATTTAAGTATACTTTTTTTTTTCACAAGGGTTTACACATAAGTGAACTTACCTATGCTGCAAATGGCAGCTTGATCTTATAGCCATCAACATCAAGGTTGCCAGGTCAACTACACACTGATGGGACTCATATGAGGAGATAAGCTGTACATAAGCTCTGAGAAAGCTGGACTTAAAGCCTAATAAAATTCAAGTGGCCATAAAATACCTGTCAGTCTACTCAAAGCTAAACCATGTCCTTGAGTCCAGTGAGAGCTGTTAGCCTCACTAAATAAATAGGTTATATTTCTAAAATGAAGGATAATGAAAAAAACCTACAAAGAAAAAAAAGACACAAAGCAAACAGTGAATCACTGATGAGTGTCCTGCTTATGCAGTAATGCATGAATTCATATGCGAGAGCTCTCCAGGCACTTCTGGCTTTTTAGAGGAGACACAGGTGTTTGAACAGAGGACTGCCCGCCATCTCATTAGTCATCGCTACAGAACAAGGGAATACTGCGTAGTGTTGAAAATATTTATTCTCAACAGACACAGAGTAAAAACTGCATATTAATGTTTGAGGTTTCCACAGTATAGTCACTTGTAGTTTATCTAATTCTTTATCTCGTTCTGGGTGAGCTTTCATTGGAACAAAAAAAAAATAATTTCACAAAAATTATAACTGTAAAAAAATATTAACAGCTTCAAGTCAAAATTGAATTGTATGTGCGTTCAACAAAATATCGCTTCAGAGCTTTTCAAAGCTTTTTTCTCCCTCTTGGGTGTTTTTTTCCTCTTCAATTCACAGTTCTCCTCCCGCGATATGCAAATTGCCTTCAGAGGCTCTCTTGCTTGAGTTTTGAAAGGGGTGGTTTTGACAGTTTGGGGGCAGGGTCAGGGTCACCTCCCTCAGCTAATGCTATTAGCTAACATCTCCAGGGTTTGTGACGAACCGCCTACTAACAACAGCCAGAAGAGGGCGAGAAAGAAGGACAGCAGGAGAGTTAGCTAGCTAGCTATGCTAACATACAAACAACCGGCTCTTAGCCTGGGTTCAGCACCATGGAATAAGCCTCTGGAGAGTATGTTGCTCCAGGTCCTGAATCCAGGCAAAAAGCACCAGAGAGCTGGTTTGGAGCGAGAAGTAAATTTACACACTCAAATTGTTAAAACATGCAGGTTATTTTTTTCACCTGATATTTTTGCACCCCGACTTTTGTCATTGATGTGATGCCATATAATACATGTTTTTTTAAATTAGCAATTCGAGATGAAAATGCAGATAACTTAACATAAAATTATATTCACTTGTTCCTGTAATTTAGTTTAACTTTTTTAAAATAAGGTAGAGGGGTTCAGATTCTAGCTTTTTTGTGAGTGAAATGTTAATACTCTTCCATGCAGTAAATGGCAGCTTGCTCTTATAGCCATCAACACCATGGCTGGTCAATCAAACCTTGCAGGTTATAAAATATAAGAGAGACACACCCACTATGCAAATTATTGGTGGCAGGAGCCAATGGGAAAAAATCATGTACATAAAAAAATTAAAGGCTCAAAACTTAATTTGATGAGTGAAGATGATTAAAAAACAGCATTTTAAAGCATCACATGTGATGAGGGGAAAAAGCATCATCTACCCATCCGGAGAGAGCATTACCAAAATTGTGCTCTCTCAGACTCCGGCTGCTGATGGCAAGCAGCACGACCCAGGATTCAAACCAGTTAAATTAAAATCCTACAGTATTTGGGTCCCTCCTACCTATGATAAGCAGTAGAGAAACAAACAGCCAATGTTCAATCTGTTTCCAGGACCTCAGTCTTTCGGAGAGTGATTCAGATTTCACAACAGACAAGGTCATTAATGGCTGTGTTTCACCACAACCACACCTCGGGAGAGCTGTGATGGGGCAGCCAGGTTGGCTCATTCTCCTGTGGATGCTGCTGGCAGCTGAGCCGGACCTACTTGGCTGTAATGGATCAGCATGCTCGTCCTTGCCACACATGACCCAGATTCAGAGAGCTGGGCATTGACACACTTGCACATTCAGAATAAGTTATTCTAGACTCTCGAGTGTGTTACAGTGTTCACCTGAATATTACACATATTTTTATCACTGGGGTGGGCATGTCACGGCATGTCATGGACCCCAAAGGTCTTGTGCAATTTTGTAGTGGGCAAAATGAAAGATGCAAAGCTCATACAATAAAAAAATTAGACAAAACTATTCAATAAAATTGATAACTACATGTTATATGTGATCTATTAGGTGAAAGTAAGGCAACCTGCATACAATAACTACATTGGTTGCTCAAATACGCCATATATGGATCACTATGGATCACAGGATGACCAACTAGACAAGGCTAGTCAACCAGTATAACCAGGATGATTGACCATGATTGACATGACCTGCCTAACCAAACTAGCCAAACAGTTTCAGCAACACATTGATCAAAATATGGTATTTTTAAATGAATGTTTTAGCTGATCTACGAGCATGGTCAACTGGTCAACCAGTATGACCAAGAATATTTAACCAGTATGATCAAGCTAGTCAAGCAACATGACCAGCAAAACCAAGCTGGTTCCTCAGCATGCCCAGTTTGACCAAAGAAGTCAACCAAAATTACCAGCACAGAGTACGCTTACATTTGAGTTGATGGTTTTGTTGGTCTACCAGCATGACCAACTGGACAAGGCTTTTCAACCAGTATGATCAAGCTTTTCGGCTAGTACAACCAAGTTGATTGACCAACATGACCAACATAACCAGATTTAGCTGATTTATGAGCATGTTCAGCTGGACCACGCTAGTCAACCAGTATGACCAATATGACCAAGAACATTCAACCAGTACAATCAAACTAATCAAGCAACATGACCAGCGTAAGCAAGCTGGTTCCTCAGCATGGCCAGTTTGACCAAAAAAGAAGCTAACCAAAATTACCAGCACAGAGTACGCTTACATTTGAGTTGATGGTTTTGTTGATCTTCCAGCTTGACCAACTGGACCAGGCAAGTGAATCGTGACCAGTATGCCTAAGCTAATCAAACAACATAACCATCATAACTATGCAAATCCAAGAGTGACCACTGGGTCAACCATTATGACCAATTGGACGAGGCTAGTCAACAGGAATGACCTAAACCAGTATGCCCAAGCTTGTCAAAGAACATGACCATCATAGCCAAGCAAATCCAAGGGTCACCAAACAGATCCACCAGTATGACCAACTGGACCAGGCTAGTCAATCAGCCAATTACACTGAATTACTGTACATCCAGCTAATCCATTGTAATAAAAAAACAGCGTTGTTTTCCTAAAAAGAAGCATTTTTACAACCACCTCGATCGTCAATAACCAGCTTAGATGATCTAAAACCAGCAATTGATTTTTCATCTTTTCATCACAATGCTATTATGTGTCTTTAGCTTTGAGTCTTGAGGACCCATCTAAAAGATTGCTAAAGCTACTCTCCAAAGAATCCCATTAAGCAAGGCTTGATGATTGTTTTGTATGTGAGGAAATGCCTTCCAATCGCCGGACTAGCCCCGCTAGCCCTCACATATCCACACATCCTGCCATGGCATACCTTTAGCTCGAGCCATGGTGAGTTTCCTTCTTTTCCAGATGTACAAAAGCTCTGTAGAAATCGCCACGGCTTCTTTGGAGCACATTAGCAGCAGGATGAAGGGAGGGAAGGCGCTGATTTGTTTGTACGTGCAGCACAGTGTGAGCACTGAGGTCAGAGAGGAAGAACCTCCGACCGTATCTGTATCCAAGGCCAAATACTCAACAAAACCAAAACAAGGACCAGGCCTGGTCACATGGAGCACAACGTGCCTGCTATTGTTGTTCGTCATCGTTACTGTAAACCCAGACTTCCTCAGGTAATGTTAACAATTAGCAGCGTCTTACAGTGCTAATACAGTACTAGCATTAGCAGGTAGCTTTATCTGTATCGTAGCCTTAGTGCTAAATGATGCTACTTAGCAGTTCCAGTCTTTATTTAGCACATTTGTCTCTTCTAGCCTAGATTATAGTGAGGATAATCATGCAGAGAGCAGGTGTTCGTCTGGCTACATTTTTTCACTTTTTTTTCAGGATGCCTTTGCTTCCTGTGCTGAATTTCCTCTGCAAAGCTCATACTGCTGAGCACGCAGGAGCTGTTAGGGAATTCTCAAGGTGGAGTAGGCTACAGAAAACAGAGCAGAACAACACAGTCATACAAGATAGCCCATGGACAAAAATCTTGGGGCATTTGCTTCTTTAATGTTTCTTCAAAATCAAAGGTATTAAAATCTGTTTATTCTGTTTAAGTAAAAGTTTCTAGTGTGAAACTTGATATTACTGTGATATTACTGTCTACATGAAAGACTTTCTACTAGATTTTTAAAATTTTGATTGCATTTAGTGACAACAGCATTTGTGAGCTCAGGATGTTGAAAGATATTCTTTAACCCACCACATTAGTTCCAATTGCCCAACTCATTCAAACCAAACATTTTAGATATAGGAGAGAACACAGTTCATTTCGTTGCTCCTAGGCCTGTCACAATAATTGCAATATCGAGTTATCGTACAATAAATGAACGTGACCTCAATAATTTTTGATAATCGTGATATTATCTATTGTGTTTATTTGTATGTTTGTTCACATATATAACAGTGAACAGTATTTTAGCCAGTCATGCTTTAAATATTGTCTCCATACACACAATGTGGAATAAAGTAGGTGAGGAAATAAGTATATAATTCCCAAACTAATTATAATAAATTATTATTTAATATTTTGCTGTCATTAAAAAGTGTATTTTATGCTATTCTTTTATCATTATGTCAGTGGCATTAAATAGTTTTAAAATTACAAAAATATCGTGTATCGCAATATCTTCTGGAACAATATATCGTCCACAAAAAATTCTTATCGTGACAGGCCTAGTTGCTCCACTTGTCAGTCCTGTCTTTCCCACACTCAGCTCTGCCTGTGATCTCCAGTTTCCAGGACTACATTGCCCAGAATGCATCACACACTGACATCACAGCAGTTCCCGATCACATGACACTGCACACGGCACCACCAGGAAGTAAATCACCAGATTTTCAATCAGCTGTGTTAGGCCCTATTTAAGGGGCTCATATTTGCCTGTCCTTTGCTGAGTATTGATGGTTTATACTCGTACAAACATTTTTCTATTGCCTGTGTTACTCTCTCTCTTATTTTTACTTTATTTTTATTACCGACCTTGATTTTTGTCTGCCTTCTGTTATTACCTTGCCGTGTTTTGAACTCTGGACTGTTTATTGTTTATGGTATGTTATCTCCTACTTGCTGCTGTTTACCAATATTGACTTTGCTTTTTCTGAGCACCACTTTGTTGTCTGATGCTTTATTTAATAAAGTATACTTTCATTTGCATCTGCGCATGTCTAAGACCTGCTCAATCATGATATAAATATGATAAATATAAAAGTGTGTTTTTTATTTTATGATAGTTTTCCCAAAATTTGATTTCAACAATTACAATGTATCGTCTTGCTCACAGTATCGCAATATATTGAATAGACTTTTTTCACAGCTGCTGTATCGTCACATCCAGCTCTGAATAGTAGTGTTACCACACTTCCACTTGCACTGTTAAAAAGTAAGCTTATAGATTTACAAACAGTGGGTCATCCAGTTTAGATTTAATCTTGTTTTTTTATTTTCTCATTAAAAAAGCACATTATAAACAAAGCTTTAAGCTGGAGTTCAACATTTTAATCCTGATGGAGTATAAACTCTGTTAAGTGTGTTTAACTGAATTTTCAGAGTGTTTAGGAACGGACAGTAGCCTCAGACATTGATTACAAAACGACTGGAAATCACTTAAGCCTGATATTTATGCTTCTGCATAAAGAAACACAAAAAAGATGTAAAAAAGTGTGTAAAAAAGATCTATGGATACCCCTGTAACCCTTAAGTTTTGGCCAATACACTTCCCTAATAATCACATTTTTATGTCATTATATATGTTTTATTATTATATCAGTTGCTGAAAAAATGGTCTTAAAATTACTATTATATAATTAATCTTTTTTTTTGGACAAATATATCATCCAAACAAAAATGTCCATTGTGACATGTCTACACATACCCATTTGTTTCTATTCCGCCTTCTATTCTATTCCTGTTATTAGGATATTTCTTCACTTTTCTGGCAAAAAAAAAATGAATAAATCAAAAACGCTTGGCAGTATTTCTGCATACATTAAGCACTAAAATGCTAAACTGTAAGAAATCTAAGCACAGCCTGTCAGAGTCAGAAGCACAGAGGCATGTCCGACGTCTGTCATCCTGCTGAGGAAAAATGAATGAGCTAAAAACAGAATCTCAACAGCCCCTTGGGTTTAAGAAGCACTTCGCAAATGTCTGCTTTGTGATTCAGCCTTTTAAGTGCAGACTCCACAATGCTTTCATATGTCTGTCTTCTCAGAACCGGTTACGTAATTAAATCATTTTTTGCCTCGTCTGAGGCTTGTTAGTATGCACAAGGCATGTTATTCCACTGCATGCTCCGGTGAATCTTGATAATTGATGATTAAGATCATTATTTTTGTTTTTCTATAGATTTTTTCTTAGAATACCTTCAGGAAAAAAATAATAATTTGCAGGCTAGTTATCAATATTAATCGTAATACATGTAAATAATAACATGACTTATGTTGTCTGAATGAAGACAACATATTCCAATTAATTGTGTCCTGATAGGACCATCCCTGCAACATCTTATATATTTTTTCTAAAAACAGAGTGGTCTGGTAGGTTTCTGCTCGAAAACGGCTCCAAATCCTCAACACTCACAAACTGTCACTTTAAAGGCTAAGAACCACCTAAAAGACCACATTATTTGATAAATGTAAATTAAAAATGACAATCACATATTTCATTTACTTTAAAATTGATGAAGTCAAGTAAACTGATAGAAAAACCAGAGTCGCTATGGAAATTACAAAAAAATGTCACTGGTGGAAAACATTAAATAGCGTCGCTGTCAACACTGTTAGCTATGGCCAACCTGCACTGCGAGTATTTCAGTGCTGATTATTGTTGAATATGTCTCATTTCAATAATCAATAACCCAAGAGGGTGTGCTTTTTCTGGTGGGGTTGCTAAATTCGGCACAACCTCAGCCTTCCGCATCCAGTAGTTGTGTTATCTTCAGGAGTAAACTGAGTACTACAGATAACAGAGTGTGCAGATGGTCCTTACTAGTGTGTCCTTAGCTTAGTGTGTAACTCCACTTAGGCTGTATTCATTTGTTTGACAATACATTGTTTTGCAATACATTGTTGATTCCCGAAAGCATAGCATTGGATTTTTAACCAATACTTTACATGCAAAGATGTAAAAATGGCAGACAGTGGTTTATTCTGTGTTGTGCTGTATTTAAACCTTGACCATTAGATAGCAGTGTTGTACTCTTTTGATAGATTGTTAGATTCCACTTTTTTATTGGATAAAAAATACTTTTTTTTTTTACTAACATAATTTTCATATTTTAAAAAAATTAAATAGTTGTTCCTAAAGAACAACCACAATAAATCACAATATATATCAAATATATTGAATTATAACCCCTGTGTTGTCATACTTATTGCATCACCAGGTTCTTTCAACACAGCAATCCCCCACAACCTGTACTCAGATGTACTCTACTCTCTCTCACCTTAGAACTGAATCCAGGCTGAATACTGCTCACCTATCCAGCAGATTAAAAACACCAACGTGAAAAGAGTTCCACTTACCAAAAGTGCAGACAGTACAATCCAGACAGAAATCATGTCGGCAGGATCAGTATATGAGTGTGACACGCACCGGCCGAGCTCATATCGACACTGAGCGCCGATACGCTCGCACGGGTCCCTTTCCCTTTCACCCTTTACAAACAGGCGGCCACACAAAAGGCCCGATGCCTGGGAGACAGCGAAAGAAAGCCTCTCTGGATGGAATTCTAAAGAGACAATTCAGCCCGTTATGGCGGCGGCGCATGCTTGCTCTCATGTGCAACACAAAGATGTGAACGAGCTTTGATGAACAGTCAGGAGCAGCTCAAACTGGAATCACAAACCAAATATTTTGGGGAAAAATGCTTTCCCAGAACGGTCCGCTCCATTGTTGTAGTACAACAGAAACAGGAACATCATACAAACCCAAAACACACCCAAAACAGCCCCAGAACAAACTACAACTGCACCCCTAGTGAAAATAAAGTAGATTTAGTAAAGTCTACTAAGCATTATTATACTATAGTGCACTACAGTGTTCTTGTAGCCATATTATTAATCAATATATTTAAAGAGTGTTAAAATGGAACAATTTTTGTACTTATTATACTTTAATTGTATAAAAATAGTACAAAAGTCTTACTTAAATTGTGCTTAGTGTACTTAACTGTGCTAAAATGAAAAAAAAAAATATATATATTTAAATATACTTAAGTAACATTTAAGCATACTACTTCATGTATGTATCCCCATATTTTAAATATGCCGACAGAATGAGTATTACAACTGTATCACTATTATACACCACATATATTTGAAAGGAACTAAGAATTGATGTTAAATATATGTGATCTATTTACATTAGAGTACAAATATGCTTCTTGTTTCTGTCATTTGTAAGTATCTTACTAGTATATTTTGTTGGGTATAAAAATATATATATATTTTAATATACTGTACTACAATTTTTAGCGTGTTAGAAATGTACTTAAAATTTTATTAATGTAATTATTCAATTTGCTTTCTAATAAGTTACATGATACATTGTACTTTAAATGATCTACTGTAACAGCTGTTTTTAACACACTGCTAAAACAAACTGTACAAAAGTATATTTGGAAATATGTATTTTAGAAGTATATTGAATTACATTAAACTTTAAATTAAAAAAGTTTTTTTTTTCAAACATTTGATGAAAGAATAATATTAATGTACTTTTAATATATTTTAAGCAAGAACATAAATCTGTATACTTACAGCTTACTTAGACATTTCTTGATATGTTTTTATTACAATTAAAGATATGTTGTTGTTTTTTCACCAGGGAGGGCTGTATGATAAAAAAACAAATATATACAAAGCCTGAGAGAGGCTTGATCTTGGGAACAGTAAGACTTGTGTGAGTAGGGTTGGAACAATATATTGATATTGCGATATGTGATGTACAGTACTAAATCGCTTCGATTGTATCGATATATGGTGTCAAATATTAATATATTTATTGAAATATATAGGTGCCCTAAACTTGTAACCAAACATGTTAAAAAAACATGATTTTCATTCAAATAAATGTATTATTTGTTATTATATTTTCTAAGACCTGCAGAAACAGCAGAATGTGAATTGTTGGAGCTGCAGGTTTGGCAGGCAGTGCTGTCTCACAGAGCGCTGAAAGGCTTCCTCTGATCAGTGCTAATAGGGATTAGCCCCATTACCCACAGAGCTCCCCTCATTAAGCATACTCTACACACCTGTTGCCATGGTTCTGCTCTCTGCACTTTCCCACAATTTCAGACCACAGATAACAGCTGATGATGTTTGTGTCTTTGATAAGTGATAAAGAATAAAGCCTGTGATGAGCAGAAGATAGCATAGTTACTCATCTATCTGGCTATAATGGACTTCCAATGGAGGAGCTTCACGTTTTAATGAACTATATTGTTGTTGTTGTCGTGCAAAACCTTTAAAAACCCTTAACCCGGTCAAAATTTCATGATCAACGGGCAAGCCAATATACACCCCCCCACCCCAAAAAAATAATGCCCCTGCAAGTATATAAATTACATGAGGAGTCATAAGCATTACATGTTCACTACTATAAAAATATAACAAAAAATCTATACAAATAAAAGTCCACCAGGTAAAAATGGTGAAATATTTGGTTATTGAAGAAGAACTCAAAATAGAGCAGCAAAAATAAAAGTACACAACAGAACAAAAACTGTATTTGCTAACAAAAGTAGTTGAAATTATAAAAATAGTGCTTAGTCTATTTTTTAAAATTTTATTTAAGGCCAATTACCCAACCATCTCATTAGGACTCCTCCTATCACTAGTAGTGATGCCCCAACACCAGGAGGGTGAAGACTAGCACATGCCTCTTCCAATACATGTGAAATGAGCCACCACCTCTTTTAGAACTGCTAGTGACGCAGTATTGCTGAGTAGCATCACAGAACAGCGCACTCGGAGGAAAGCGCAGCGACTCGGTTCTGATACATCAGCTCACAGATGCCTTGTGCTGAGCGACATCACCCTTTAGAGAGAGCAAGACCAATTGTGCTCTCTCAGGGCTCAGGGCAGCTGACGGCAAGCTACATGAACAGGATTCGAATCGTCGATCATAGTGGCAGCACAACAGCTGGACCTCTTGGAGCTCCTGTGCTTCGTCTATTAAACTTAGTAAACTCAGTTAAAAAAAAACTATTTTATCACATGAGTAAATTAGCTAATGTATGGTAGACTCAGCATCTGTCATGCAGAATTTGACTGAATGTAGTTTATACTTGGCAGCCGGGGAGTTGGTACATGCAACTTGGGCCACTTGTCATATTATACTTGATCCAATTAAACTCAGGAAACTTAGGAAATGGCATACATTTTTTTCATGTTATTTTCCTGCCCCTGACCTTCTAACAGTAAACCACTGGTCTGACGTTTGCTTCTGAAGTTTTGCACTAGAGCTATTAAGCCAATCCAGCTAGCAACCTTAGCAATGCAACCCTATATCCTAGCAATTAGCGCTGTCCAAACAAGTGTACATACATGCATAAATCATCACACACTTGTCTTATTCATGTCGAGTTGTTAAGTAATCTCAAGTAGGATTGCTTCTGTGGTTTCTGACACTACGGCATTCAAGCTTCAGTCAATAAACAGACGCTCCTACTACTATTTTAACTACATATTTGTGGGGATATGAGGTAGGGTGAGGTGGTGATCAAACAACATCCCTAAAACACTAATCTCTAAATGTAGTAAAAAAAATATATAAATATATATAAGAATATATATATATATATATATATATATATATATATATATATTTTTTTTTTTTTGAACAGTAGAGACTTCAACTCAGCAAGAACAGGACAAACTCTTTTTAATACTCTGTGGCATACAAATAGTTAAAAACCTGTATACGTTGTGAGGTGTTTTCTTGTGAGTGAGAAAGAACACTGGCTAACATGTTTATGGCAAGGCGATGTGAGTTATTGGAGTTAAAGTGAAATTTGATTGTGCGTTCCAGAGCATGGCATGTTACCTCAACTTTGCTAAGTCAAAAGTTATTTTTACTTAAAGGTCACCTTCCGCGAAAATCCGATTTTTCTTGTTTTTTGTGGAATACAGTAGGTCTCTCCGAGTTGAATGTGTACACCTGCACATTAAACTGTTTTGCAGCCCCCATTGTCTGCAGGAGCTAAGCAAAGAAATCCCCCCTCCCCCCCTCCGAAAAACGGGTGAATTTTGAATTATCTTTCTGCCTACGTAGGCAGAAACTCACAGACCAGCCCACCTTGGCTCGAGAAACTCCCAGAGGCGGAGTGAAGCGACGCAACATCACCGCTCATCGAGGCAGTGAGCGGCAGAGCGGTGGAGGGGCGTTGCAGTGCTCCTAGCCAATCAGAGGAGAGATATTTGCATGCTGTTTGCATGTATGAATATTCATGAGCAAAGCTGGAATCCGGTCATTTTGGACACACCCCTAAAACAGTCCATTAAAAAAGAGCTATACAGAGACACCTGAGCACTTTTTTTTTACAAAAACGGCTCACATGTCATTCATTCATACTAGATACCACAACTAGACATTTTAAAATGAAAGAAAAAACGACGGAAGGTGACCTTTAAATTTGTTGTAATTCTTCTTAGATTGGTCAACTAAGTACATTTTGTTGACCACTCTGTCATGCAGAACTAAGTCATGTGCATTAGGAGAACCTTTGACCTAACTATGTTGAGTTAAATAAAAAAACACTTTAAAATGATGAGTTTCTTTGATTTTACCAAATTGAAAACCTCTGGAATATAATCAAGAGGAAGATGGATGATCACAAGCCATCAAACCAAACTGAACTGCTTGAATTATTTTTGCAACAGGAGTAAAGGCATAAAGTTATCCAAAAGCAGTGTGTAAAACTGGTGGAGGAGAACATGCCAAGATGCATAAAAACTTTGTGATTTAAAACCAGGGTTATTCCACCAAATGTTGCATCTTTTTTGTCATTTCAGCCATTTCTCATTTCCTGCAAATACATGCTCTAAATGACAATATTTGTATTTGGAATTTGGGAGAAATATTGTCTGTAGTTTATAGAATAAAAAAAACAATGTTAATTTTACTCAAACATATACCTATAAATAGCAAAATCAGAGAAACTGATTCAGAAACTGAAGTGGTCTCTTTTTTTTTTTTAAAGCTGTAGATGATATTTTTTTCTTGTCATCTACTAAATACTGACATGAACTGTTTATTAATGCTCATATATTGTTTTTTAATTTGCTGCTTATGTAGTGCTCTATGTAGAAATATCAGGAAAAACCTAATTATATAGTTATATATTGCAACATATAGTCAGGTTTTTAGTATATTAATATATTGGGACATTTTTCAAGTACAACACATAAACTAAGATGCCCTTTTTTCAGTAAAAATATGAAAATGTCCATCTAAAACCTTTCCAACTAGAAGCTACAAAATACTTAAAGCCGCCCAGCTGCTACTGGAGCACCAGCACATACAGTGAGAGACTATTCTATGGGCACCTTTATGTTGTAGCTGTGATTAGCAGTAATTGCTAGTTAGCTTTCATCAGGGATTTCATCAAAGGCATCAAATTTGGCCAATTTGACTCTACTTATTAATTTGCCTGTAAGCCTTATAATTACTGGTTTAGAGCCGTCATTACATAATGAGGCTGTTTTTGGCAGGGAAGCGTCCTGCTGGCAGTGAGACAGGCAGAGCTGGTGAAGTAGCCGACTCATAACAAACTGGCCCTGGGCGACGAAAGGCTCTGAAAGGCAATACAATACGCGAGGTAGCAGACATCATGAGATATGAATGCTGTACACCTGGCCATCAAGGATGATGCACTGCAGGGCATGACTTTGATGTGGGGCTTGAGTTTTGAGCTTTTCTGGAGGCTTCCAGATAACAGATGGTGATTTTTCTTGGTAGCAGTTCATAGAAAGTTCATTTTGAAGTTCATCTTTATTATAGAATCAGTATAGGTATGAGCTGCCCATGTCAGTATTCACAAGATGACTAAAAAAGAACTCTATGGACTAGGCCTGTAATGATATGATTTTTTGTGGACGATATATCGTCCCAGAAATTATTGCGAGACACAATATTTTTGTAATTTTTTAAACAATTAAATGCCACTGACATAATGATAAATGAATAGCAGTTTAAAGACTAAAATGAAGAATAAAAATTAAATGAATCACAGTTTGGTAATTATATACTTATATCTTCACCTTCAGTTTACACTGTGTGTAACAAACTGGTCAGATTTTGAAGCAGAATTGGCTCAAATACTGTTCACTATTATATATGTGAACAAACATGCAAATAAACACAATTGATGATATCACGATTACCATATATTATTAAGGTCATGTTCATTTATTGTACGATAAATCGATAATATAATTACTGTAACAGGCCTACTATGGACCCTATCTTACACCCTGCAATCAATATATTTTAATGTCTTCCACATGTGTCGTTTAAATAGCAACAGCACGTTTGAGTATATCTATGACGATGGGCATGGTGGTCTCGAAATGTTCAGATAAATTTATGGCGTATTGCTATCTTGGCAATGTAAAACACAGGTGCACCACTGACTGAAATCAACCTAGGTGGACATCAACAGTCAGACTTTCATCGCTATCTCCTCTGCTAAGAATTGCAGAAACGCTACGCTATTGAAATAGCAATGTGCCAATTTCAGAGCGCACCTGAAAGCCTTTAGCTTTGACTGCAGCGTGCATTCACTGTGCCATTGTTTCAATAAGATTCTGCAAAGTCACAAGATTTATTTCAATAAAGTGTTGCATTAATTTTTCACCAAGATCTTGCAGCAGCATTGATGATGGTAGAGTCTGACCACTGCACAAAGCAGTGCTTCTCCAGCACATCCCAAAGATTCTCATTGAGGTTAAGGTCTGGACTCTGTGGTGAACTCTCTCAATCCATGTGTGAAAATGATGATCTCATGCTCCCTGAATCACTCTTTCACAATTCCAGCACCATGAATCCTCCTGACATTGGCATCTTAAAATATGACCATATCATCAGGGAAGAAAAAATCCATTGATGGAATAACCTGGTCTATATCCAGTATATTCAGGTAGTCAGCTGATCTCATTCTTTCAGCACTATACTGTTGCTGAACCTAGACCTGACCAACTGCAGCAGCAAATGTGCACAATTGAATGAAAATAATTAAATCTGTGTATTATGTTTGTTCACAGACTAAATTAATTTAAAGTATTGCCCTTACCTGTGCCTCCATTCAGCTCCATACTATTCTTCAGTCTTCCCCGTCTCACTGCAGTGAACCAAGCAGCCTAATCACAAAGGCATGACTGACGCCATCACCCAGTGACTCCTGAGCGCCCGAATCCCCAGCAGTGACCCACAGTTCCACCACCATCGTCTTCACCTTCACTTTAGACCAGCACCAAACCCAATTTATAGCGTTTATCTCCTCAGAGCTGCTTTCAGCAGATACAGGCCGAGCCCGAGCCGACACCGCTAACGAGCCGAGCCCGGGCAGGCGGAGCTGAGGAGCTGTGCGTGTGGAAAAAGACGAGTGTGACTGGCTGTGGTGCACCATGCTGTGAGAGTATGACAGAGTCAGCTAATCACTGCATCTACAATCCTATTTCCAGCCCCTGATTACCCTTCCTTACTTAGCCGGTGTGAACACGCTCCCAGCCTTCATTATCTCCACATCAGTTCCATACAGACTCTGCTGTTTAATAATGGTGGGGTACTGGTAGCAGGAGTATGTGCTCTGACTCTTTATACAGCACTAGTCCAAAAGATACAGGAAAGGTGCTAAAAAGAGGATGCACCCAATTGTGTATGACACACTGGTAATATAAGGTACAGTATATACTATAGGTTAGTGCACAAAATATTAATGTACTAATCCATTTTATGCAATGTAACAGTGTAAACCCAAGCTTGTTTTATGTAAAATTATATATACTAAGAATATTGGGTACCATTCCTTTCCTGACTCAGCTGATTACATGATGCTATGCGTTCCCACTCCCCCAGTTACTAATTGTTTCCACCTGTCCCTTCTAGTATAAATAACCCCAAGTTTGCTCTAATTTAATCTAATTATCTAGCTCTTCTACAACGCGTTTCCTTTGTTTATTTCCCTTTGTTTTACCGACCTGTTTTTGTTTCGATTTTGCCTGACAACACTGTGGTATGTTGTTTATTTTTGCTGTCGTATTGTTACTGCCCCTGCCTGCCCTTAACTACTTTTGTAAGCCTAATCCCTTTTTTAATAAACTGTGTGATTTGTACCTGTGAGTGTCTGTTGTGTGTCTAATAAAAGTAGGATTAAAATACAGAGTTAACATCACATAAATTTTAAGAAGTGTATATAAACTAGTAAAAAACTAACTAAATAAACTAAAATCTCATTCTTGCAAGCATCAACTGTTACAGTTATTTTACCTACAATAAAATAAATAAAGTACTTTTAATTTGTCAACACAAAATTTATATTTTGGTGGCAAATTTAACTGAAGTACAGTTTTATTGCAGAAAATAAGCTTCTAGAACACATTTAGTAAAAGTATAATTTTAGCATAAAAAGTACAGTTTAATAAAATAATATTAAAGCATATATTTTTATTAAGTACATCACCAGTACAAAATTAGCACAGCCAATAAAAGTATGTTTTTTTTTTAAGTATACGGAAATACAGATTAAACAGATAAAAATGTAAGTAGAATGAGAAAAAGTACACTTTAATCATTGCGCATATGGTTGAAGTACACAATTATTATATTTAAATACACATAATGTTTTTACCAGGGAATATTTTTGCATAGTCGGTGTGTTCCCCAGTTTATGACAATCACCCTCAGTGTGTAGTCATTCCACTTATGATACATTAGGTAAACCTGTAGATATTACGTATGTATATTACGATTAACTGATTTCCTGAGCTGCTGATTATGTGCTATACTGTTCACTCAAACCTCATCTTTTTCTTAAATTAAATAAGAAATAAGACTGAATATAAATCTATTAATCTAACTTAACAAAAGCAACAGAAAAAAAATGTTATTTAAATGAATTTGACTTGATTTATGTATAATAACTAAACATTTTAAGTCTTGTTAACTCAACTTTTCAAGAACCATTATATAAAAACATAAGCCAACAGTTTAGCCTTCCTTTAATACTAGATAATATGTCCTGGAGAGTTTATTAAACAGGATATTTGAGGTAAACTCAGGAACTATTTCTAAACACACTGCAGCTATTCCTCTTCAGACTGTTTTTAAAAGCCATCCAACCCGCCCAGAGAGAGAGCGAGACCAATGGTGCCAAAGATGGCAGACTGTTTAAAGCCCACCAGACACACCTACAACATTCTGACATCCTAAGACCCATATTTAATAGCAAATTGGCAGTTTTATCTAACTAATATTGGCTAGGGTCATGAATGTTGATACATGCCCACCTATCTTATTTTTTGAAGACTATTCTGCTGTTCTTTAGCACATTTATTTGCCAAAGATCTAGTAGTATTGGTCTACTACTACTTTTTAACATGAAGAAAATACATTTGAGTTTGTTTTTTTTATTTATTGATGGAAATTTGTACTATTTTACATTAGATCTCATACAACATAATGGAAAGCTCTTCCCTTGGCTAATAATAAATCTTACTTGGAGCTTAAAAAAAGCTCAGAAAGCTTTCAGTCGGTACAAATGAGGGATCACATGGCTCATGAGCAAAATCCTCGAAAGTAAAGAGATTAAGTGACAGCAGGGAGACCACCAACAATGTTGTGGCTGCTAGGGTCATGTGCTCTTAAAAACAACAAGTCGTCTACTTAAAAGTCTTCATAGATGGATAATTGTCTTGTTAAAAGACAAGACATTCCAGATATGGGTTGAAAATATGACAGTAGTTCACATACACATGAAACATACTGTACAATATGTATCTGTGATGCTAAATCACAGATACATATACATAAATATGATTTAATATTCAACCTAACTAAAGATGACAAAGGCCCTTCTAGACTGTTCTATTAAAGGAAATTATTAAATAACAGATATACACACACAAATGTCCACAGTTATAGAAAAAAGTGAGCATAATAAGATGCTACTTGTCACTCAATTAATTGTCAATTTGCTATATCAAGTTTCAATTACTATCTATAGCAGATTAAAATACATTTTGTTTAGCTTTATGCTGCAAATAAAGTGGACAATAAATAATATGTTAATGCAGGTTTACTGACAAAAAAAATGATAGAAAAATAGCTAATCTTTAATATTTAAATTTATTGCGCAAAAACATATTTATTTTTTGGAAGAGATAAATAAATAAATTGAATCTTCCATTTACAATTTTAATACTTTCCATCCACAACATGTTGCTTCTAATCACAGCAGCCTACATGACACAAAGTTTCTTCGCACAACTATAGTGGATATAAAAACATCAATAACTTCAATTCCATTTTTTTCAGCCTAAATGTCACAAATGCACATAACTTTTGCATGTTTGGAGGATTATGTTCCATTGTATGTGTTTCAAAGCTTTGAAAATCCACAACATTTATCCAAGTAGTATCTAACAGAAGTAAACCACCCGCCCCCATGTTTTACAGCTACTACTGTTCTTCTCATTCTTGTTTATATATAATTAAGAGTTGGGTAGCTCTAAATCAGACTGAACAACAAGTTTACAAACAAGCTGGTTGGTTCTTTTTTTTATGGACTGAAAATCAGTTGAGCCTTATTTACCAATATCCTTATATAGATTTTTTTCTGGGGTGAAAAATGGCAAAAAACATGCTTGGGCCCTTCGGATACACCAGTTACAAGGAGGAAAATGCGCTCTTCAAGATAAGGCAATGGTTACGAAAGAACCTTTTAAAATACATAATGGTATATATACTGTATATGGTATATAGTGCCAAAAAGGGTTCCACTGTTGAGCTAGAACAATATGTTTGGTACTACAAGTGCAATCAGTTCAGTTCAAGTAATTCAGATCAAAGATCAAAATGTCATGATTATTGTTGATGATTGCGGCTTCCAGCCAATGAAAACCCAAAAATCAGTGTCTCAATAAATTTTAATTTTATATAAGGCTAATTGGTACTCCTGACAGTATGAGCAGTGTGCCAAGTCCTGCTGGAAAATGAAATCCTCTAAATCAGACTGAACAACAAGTTTACAAACAAGCTGGTCGGTTCTTTTTTTTTTTTTTTACAGTTGTATGAAAGTTTCCTTAATACTGATACGTTGAGCATTCTAATTTGTATTTTAAATCAATGAAATCTCCAGTATTCTCCAATATTCAACACTTCTACATCTTTTCCCTTGTGTATACTGTATTACACTGTAAGGCATGCACAGAATTCTTGGGAACATTCTTAGGAAGAGTGTCTTTCTTTGATTTTTTTTTTTTTTTGCAGAATTTGTGATGAGTCATACAGATAGAAGAAATGGAAATGAATGTAAAGTGAAAGACATTTGACTGAAAAGTGTAGTAATAAAGTTGCGACAGACAGCTGAATTTCCCCCCACAGGTCAAGGGCAGCAATTACTACAACTAGAAAGTGTTTTCTCGTGTAATAAAAGTCAGGATGATTTCCGAGAAAAAAAAACAATTACGGCCTAGAAGCTTTCAGTACATTGTTAAACGTGTTTCCCTCAGGATGTTTAATTGCAAAAACTGACAAAAAAGAGACAAAAAAGAAAGAGTGTTTAACGCTGACCCACAGAGGGTGTTGCGTAACAAGATTCTTGGAAAACAGCATACACAGTGTGTGTGCCTGTGTGTGTGTTCACAGTGGGCTTGAAAACAAGGGAGGGGGGCAGTGAGGAAGAGCTACGGGCCAATGATAACCTCCAGCCTGCCTTCAGAACACTGCCGGCCGGGCTGAGTGTTGCTGTATCTGCAATCTCATTTAGCTGCTCGACCTTAAGTAGACCGCAGGGGCAGCGCTGAATGCAGCCGGCTGCAGCTTCCACTGGCTCTGATTCCAGCCACCGAGCATCTGATACCACTCAGCTCAGAGCTACCTTCCACTCCTCCCATTACAGTGAAAGGAAACAACCAGCAAGCTGAGCTCACAGCCTACTAAACAGGAGCGTAGGAGAATATTTTATATATATGGGTCATTCTATGGAATTACAAATGCCTACAATGCTACAGGAGTTGGACAATGAAAGTGTGGGAAGTTTTATAGTTAAATTGGAGCAGCCTGGTGGCCAATCTTCATTAATTGCACACTGCACCAGTAAGAGCAGAGTGTGAAGGTTCAAGTAGCAGAGTAAGAGCACAGTTTTGCTCAAAATATTGCAATGTACACAACATTATGGGTGACATACCAGAGTTCAAAAGAGGACACATTTTTGGTGCACGTCTTGCTGCCGCATCTGTGACCAAGACAGCAAGACTTTGTGATGCATCAAGAGCCACGGTATCCAGGTTAATGTCAGCATACCACCAAGAAGAACCAACCACATCCAACAGGATTAACTGTGGACACAAGAGGACGCTGTCTGAAAGGGATGTTCGGGTGCTAACCCGGATTGTATCCAAAAAACTTAAAACCACATCTGCCCAAATCACGGCAGAATTCAATGTGCACCTCAACTCTCCTGTTTCCACCAGAACTGTCCGTCAGGACATTATTGTGGTCTAAAACCAGGTGTTTCAGTTTCATTGTCCAACCCCTGTATGTCCACAGTTATAAAAAAGACGAGCATAATAAGTCTAGAAACATCAAGACTGGAAATGCTAATAATTGAAGATGCTACCAGCAGATGACATGACTCAGAGTAAAAGTGCAGGAAGTTAAATATCCTATTCAATAACAAAACTAGGAAAATAACCAATGTTATGCCTGATTCTGACTTCCCTTCATATGTATGAGCAGTACTATGGACAAAAACATTGCAAACATTACACTGGTGATTTCTGTATCTACTGTAACTGTAGATTAACCTATATTGTATTTATAAACAGACGAATTTGCTGTAAATGGCATTATGTTTACTGGCTCACTGTAAAAGCATTACTCTGTAAAACAGGAGGCGAAGGGCCAGAGCAGTGGAGGGGAATGGGTGGCCAGAGCTGGAGAGTTGGACCAAGCATTGACAGTGTTTGAGAATTCCTCAGAGCGACCGCTTCCTGTTTTGCTGTTCTTCATTCCTTGCCTCCCAAATCTGCAGAGCTGTACTTTCATTTTATCAGGGACTCAGGGACACTGGGCTTTCCCAGGAACTGTCCAACGTCCATCTGTCACTCGCCTGTCTTTAACGGGGTGTGGTGGACATCGCAAACAAATTTCAGGGAAACAACTATCAAGAGGACATCTTGATTCTGAGATAGGCCTGTTCATGTGAAAGTTCAGGATGAGGACATGTCCATACGCCCTCTCCTGATTACTCTTAATCGAAACGCAATGAACTCTATGGTAAATACAGGCTTATTTGTTCAAGATTTGTTTTCATAATATTCAGGATTGCTGGCCGTCAAGAATCGTCACGGACTGAAAGTCAGTTGAGCCTTATTTTCCAATATGTTGCTTTATTTATATAGATTTTTTTTAGGTGAAATATGGCTAAATCCATGCTTAGGTTCTTTGGATTTACCAGTTAAAAGGGGGAAAAAATGTGCTCCTCAAGATAAGGCAATGGATACAAAGAACCTTTTAAAGAAAATGTTAAGATTATATAAGGCTAACCGGTACTTTTGGCAGTGTGGGCAGTGTGCCAAGTCCTGCTGGAAAATAAAATCCGCATCGCCACAAAAATTGTCAGTAGAGGAAAGCATAAAGTGCTGTAAAATCTTTCTAAAACGTTCTCTCAAAAGTGAAGCTACCACAGGTCTAACGCCTCACTGGGGATTTCTGTATCTACTGTAACTGTAGATTAACCCATATTTACGGCGGGAATAAAGGGAATCCCATTCTAATCTGTTACAGTACCACCCAAAATTAGTCGGATTTGGAACAACACCTGGAATAGAATCTTCCCGAACTGGCAACATTCTACAAACCAATCAGTGTCAGCCCATACGGATGATAAAGAGGAAACATAGCAAAGTTCTTTAGTCCGCTAACTAAACTAGCGTTGTGAAAATGCCCTTAAACTTGAGCTGTTAATATTACATATTACATAGTTCCCAATGAAGTCTAGAACACTGGGCTTGGGTGTTATAGTTTAGTTTAAGATAATGGATCATATGAGAATATACTTTTTCTGATTTCTGATATTTGATTCAATGTTTTAAACCAGTAGTAGACTGACGCAGATACTGAGTATCTGACTAAGACACCCATGCTAATAAATGTAACAAATCCCACACATGAAAACACTGGTCAGTTCCCAAATCATCAAGGTTTTAGGAAGAAAATGGTCAAAGTATCATATTGTATTGTACTAATATTTACATAGATTTGAAACCATAAACGTACAGATCTATAAACAGAACTATTAAACCATTAATATATGCACAAGAGTAAGGCCAGACCATTAACAAGATAATATATATTCTCTATATAAACTCTGTTTTAACAGATATGGATATGGGAAGAAGCAGTGAAATGTAATATTCTGGCATGTTCAGATTTTGGCTTGTACATTTGTAATTGACCTGTTGGATTGGCCAGATAAGAGAGTGTTAGAGCAATCTAGTCCAGCTATCTGCCATGTACAACACGTTACACACCTCAGTGGGGTTGCCAGTCATTTTCTACAGAGACTAGACACCCTGGCCTGTGCAACTTTAAATAATAATGCATTTATTAGAAGGGGTGTCCACAAACATTTGGACATATAGTGTGAGAAAACAGGAGCACTGGATTTATTTCCCCGCAGGCAAAATCAATTAACTGGAGGTGAAAGAAAAAAAAAAAAACGTTCCAATCAGGAGCTAAAGGAATTGCTTTTTAACAACCTAGCAGATCTTATTCTACCCTGAGGATTTGCTCTAAGTAGAACATCCCAGATTAAAGAAGATACGATCTTCAAACCAGAAGAACTAAAAAAAAAACAGTCTATATGAGTTAAATATTTATAATATCTACTGCCTAGAAATTTGTGTTGGACTAAACACTCTATACTAATTCTCAATACACCCTTAAATGACTATTAAGGATTATATTTTCTTTAGTAACATGAACATAACATGATCAGAACGTATCATCAGATACTAAGGAAATATGCTGAGATTAAGCAGAGATTCAGCCAGAATGTTCATATTTAAACAGAGTTTTGTGTGGGAATTAGCCTTCAAATCTGCCACTGCCATTCCCTCAGTCCCATTTCCACACTCAGGGTTGCCAGTTATAGACAACAGCACACAGCACACAAACAGTGTGCTGCAGCCATGGAAATGGGCAAACTGGGCAAATTTTTCTGCTGAACGGGTAATCACTGAGCTTCAGGGAGGTTGTTAAGCATAGCTAGCGTAGAGGAGACGAGCATTTTGGACACTGAAACGTATATATAGATTCACTAATCAGCTACAGAGTAAGACTAATCTTTGCTTACAACCTGTGTGAGCTTTGCGTCTGGTAAGAAGCAGGTGGGGCAAAAAAAAAAAAAAATACTATTCAATGTGTTCAGAGGGATGCCACCAAAAAATCACTTTTAGATTCATAAAGATGCCATTTTATATCATCTAAATTAGATATTGAGAAAATAATCCATTCATATTATTCACACTTAAATTGATATGTCTACTACTTATGTTTAAAAGTAAAGGGACAGGAACTAGTTATTTTGTCCCATGACCTGCCCTGTCCACTTTGGGAGGTAATGCCTTCTACTCATGCACTGCCATGAGCAGGCTGACCAGGGTTCAGCCGTTTAAACATCTCTTGTTCTTCTTCCAGGGCATCAGTTATAGATCCATTTGAGGCATCTTTATCTGTAAGAGTGTATATGCTGGGGGGATGTCCTCAGCAAATTGCCTTTATCTAAACCAGGCCTCTACAGAATCACCATCCATTCCTAGAAGCCATTGATGACGGTGCGTCCCCGGCAGTTCCCGCTAAGAGGCAGTTCACCCTGTGTCCCTTCAGCTAGTAACTCACATCTGTACTGAGCCTAATGGAACATATTGAATATAAGCCTCTCCAGCAGCCAATCGTAGAGCACGTTCTCATCACATTCTATCAGCACCATACAGTATACTGTATATATTACAGTCATCTGTCACATATTATAAATATTATTATTATTATTATTATTATAAAAAGTATTAGACAGTAAAAAAACTGTATCTGGTTTATACACTGTTTTCCCAATAATTTCTTTTTTAGAAATGTAAAACTTCATAATAAAATGATAAAACTAGACTCTTTTTTGAAATTTTATAAGAAAAATGTGTATAAAAAGAATACACAACTTATTTGTTTCTGACAGCTTTTACATGGCAATTAAACAAAAAAAAACTAACCTTAAAATAAATAGAAGCATTATTTATTGATAACTGATGGGATAGTGAAATATCACTACCAAGTACTACAGTTTATTACTGCAAAAAAAATATGTGACAAACACACTGTTAAGAAAAATAAATGTGTTAGCTGGTCCTTATCCTGTTCATGCAGCTTGCCATCAGCAGCTTGCCGGAGCCCTGAGAGAGCACAATTGGCCCTGCTCTCTCTGGGTGGGTAGACGGCATTCTCTCCCCCCCTCCCCACATCACTGCAAAGGGTGATGTCGATCAGCACAAGGCTGGTGTCTGTGAGCTGATGTATCGGAACCGAGTCGCTGCGCTTTCCTCCAAACGCGCTGTGCTGTGATGCTACTCGGCAATGCTGCATTAGCAGCAATTTGAAAAGAGGCGGAGTCTGACTTCACATGTATCGGAGGAGGCATGTGCTAGTCTTCACCCTTCTTGTGTTGGGGCATTACTAGTGATGGGGGGAGTCCTAATGAGTGGGTTGGGTAATCGGCCTTGAACATTTTAAATAAAATGATAAAAAAAAATTAAATATTTTAAAAATGTCTGACTTTAGAAAATTAGTACTTTTTACATAAATTTACATAAATTATTATAATTTTTAATGGACGTTACTTTTAATACTTTTAATAGAACCCTTGAAGGAACTCTTGGTTGCTCAAAAACACGCACAAAAAACAAATACAAACAGTGTATTAATAAAGCTCTAATCCCCTTTTTTCATAAAGATTTAAAAAACAGATAAAGATTTAGCTAATCATGGTTTAACAAATGGTTCTTTCAGTTCTCAAGGTTCTAACTTCAATCCTTAAATGAACTCTTGGTCATCAACACACTGTATCAAATCAACACATCAACTGTTTTCTCTCATCAACTGAGTTTCCCTGTCTCTGGCAAGCAGAATAGTGTTGATATATATAGTTGACTCAACTAATTTGCAACCACTCAACTCATTTGAATCAGTTCAATTAAAGCCAGGCTTCTATATCGATCATCAAGTCATCACGTTCTTCTTCTGCATCTACACAAGTTCAGCCTCTGCAATCAATACTCTACTACTTATGCATTCCTCATGGAGGTCACCCAGCACTGCCTAATGCTGCTGCTGCTGCAAGGAGAGCTGAAAAAAAACACACACACCTCTGCAGTCAGCCAGTCAGCCCACAATACTGATGACCTCTTTGGAGGAGCTGCAGGCAGGCTCTACACTGAACACAGCCATCTATCTATCTGCACCACACTGCTATTCCTGTGCTTCATCAAACTGAAAGACTTAACATGCTGTGGACAACCTCAACCTCAATTTACAACCTCAAACTCAACGTCTAACCTCCAAGCTCAACCTCAAGATTTAACCTCAACCTCAAGGTCCAACAGCAACTTTTTAAGCTCAACCTCAATTTACAACCTCAACCTCAATGCCTTACCTCAATGCCCAACCTTAATGCCCAACCTTAATGTCAATGTCTAAAGTCAACCCCAACATCTAACCTCAACATTTAAGATCCAATCTAAACCTCAAGGTCCTACATCAACTTCAACTAGAACCACAATGCCCAACCTCAATGTAAATGTCTAACCTCAAACTCAATTTCAACATCTAATGTCCAAGCTCCAAACTTCAAGATCCAACCTCAAGGTCCAACATAAACATCAACCTCAAGGTCCAACTTTGAAGTCACCATTCTTAATCTACAGTGTTCCATGCATAGCAGGAATATGACCAAAAAAAAGCATTAACACCCACATTGAAGAGCACAGTGGATAGTAATGATCGTGACGGGTGGCATCTGGCCAGAATTGTCCATGCAAACAGACAAACTAGTCACAACCTTAACCTCAATATCTAACCTCAACCTCAAAGTCAACAATCATTGACCTACAGTGTCCTGTGCATACTGGGAAAATATCACAGAAGGCATTACCACCCACAGTGCACAGCTGCACAATGACTCTGGCTGAAATCACAACCACATTCAATGGCTTCAAACCTCAACCTCAAAGTCAACTTTCCTCAATTCACAGTGTCTCTTTTGTACCAAGAATACGTCATACCTAAAAAGTCATTACCACCCACAGTGGACAGCGCAGTGTGTGGTAATGATCGTGACTTGTGTTGTCTGTCCAGAATCGTCCATACAAACAGACAAATGGCTCTAATATGAAATCAAAAATCACATCCGAATTCAATGTCCAACCTCAAACTTAACCTCAAAGTCCTAAACTATGCATCAGATCTTAATGTTCTTTACATTCTTTACACTGCATTTCCAGGTATTATCGTCTCTGCACAAATACTGTAGCAAGTACTCAAGCTGTATATATGTATGTATGTGTGTGTGTGTGTGTATCTGTGTGTGTGCATGCAAATAAGACTGGTTGGTGCTGGAGGTTACCTCTGTACAGTTCGTGGCATCGACTGCTGCCCCTGCAGATCCTCAGATCCTCAGATAACTAACAGCAGCACCAGAAAACACGACACCAGCGGCAGAAGCAGCCAGTAACCCTCGGTGCGTAAAAAAGGGCTCCTTGACGCACGACCTCTTGGTGCGCTACACCGACGACGTTGCGATCTCTGTGGAAAGTCTGTGCGAGTGTGGAGCTGTTGCGCTTTGGTGCGGCTGATCCAGCGTCCGGGGTGACATTGGGGGCGTCTCTCTCTTTTTCTCTCTCTCTCTCTTTCTCTCTCGCTCTCGCACTCTCTCTCTCTCTCTCTAGTTCGCTCTCTCACTCATGCAGGCGCGTGCTCCAGCCCCGTCCAGTTCTCACAGCACAGCATGAATAATGAATGGACGGTGCAGCCCAGAGCTCGCTCAGTCCTGGAGGTTTCTCTCGCGCTCTGTGGCAGTCTGGAACCTGTGAGAGGCAGGCAGCACGTGCTACGCTTCGCTCAGGTTACAGTTCCCTATTCAGCTGCGCAACAATCCGCACCCCCACCGCACCGACACACCACCCGCAACCCCAAAAACCACCCCCCTCCCACAGCCACCATCCTGCCATTGTCTGTAGACCACCAAATAGGAACAGACCCAAGCATGCATGGCAGGGGAGGGATCAATAGATCAGAATGAATTGCCTGGACAATGACACGAGTGCACACAAGCGCACACAAACGCACACGAGCCCACCCGTCTCTAGAACAATTAATCTGAAGTGAGCGCTGGAACACTTCTGGAAAAAAAAATGTTGCAGTAACAAAAAAAGAAAAAAAAAAAACATCTAATGGCATCTGAGGAATGTCTTTGTCTAGAGAGGAGAGGAGATCTACTGCTTCCAGAAATTGTTTACATATACAGTACTCCAAAGCCTATGGACAACAAAAGTATCGGGACACCTGCATGTCCAATTGTTTCATCCGAAGGGGATCAAAAAAAAATAGGGTGTTATAAAGAGTTCATCCTGTTTTTGTTGCTTTTAAGTAACTATTAAAGTCTCTACTGTCCAGGGAAGGCTTTTTACTAGACTATTACTATGAAGATTTGATTGCATTCAGTAACAAGAAACTTGGGCATCCTCTAGTCCTTCATCAGTGGTCACAGGATGCTGCCCACAGGAAGCTGTTGGTTTGTAATTCTCTATCCAACAATGACATTGTAGTGTTTAAGAACTCCAGCAGGACTGCCGTGTCTGATCCACTTGTACAGGCAGCACAATACAGCACAACAGTGTCACTGTTACAGAGAATGTCCCACCACCTACATAATATCTGCTCTGTGGGGAACCTGTTGGTTCCAGACTAGGAGTGGGGATCACAGGGCATCTTACTTTATGAGCACCCACAATAACAATGACAACATTTACCTTCAACCTCAATATCGAACCTCAACCTCAATCTCAAGGTTCAACCTCAACATCCAACCTCAACCTTAAGGTTTAACCTCAACATCCAACCTGAACCTCAACCTTAATGTTCAACCTCAACATCCAACCTCAACCTTAAGGTTTAACCTCAACATCCAACCTCAACCTCAACCTTAATGTTCAACCTCAACATCCAACCTCAACCTTAAGGTTCAACCTCAACATCCAACCTCAATCTCAAGGTTCAACCTCAACATCCAACCTCAACCTTAAGGTTCAACCTCAACATCCAACCTCAACCTTAAGGTTCAATCTCAACATCCAACCTCAACCTTAAGGTTCAACCTCAACATCCAACCTCAATCTCAAGGTTCAACCTCAACATCCAACCTCAACCTTAAGGTTAAACCTCAACATCCAACCTCAACCTTAAGGTTCAACCTCAACATCCAACCTCAACCTTAAGGTTCAACCTCAACATCCAACCTCAACCTTAAGGTTTAACCTCAACATCCAACCTCAATCTTAAGGTTTACCTCAACATCCAACCTCAATCTTAAGGTTCAACCTCAACATCCAACCTCAACCTCAACCTTAAGGTTCAACCTCAACATCCAACCTCAACCTCAACCTTAAGGTTTAACCTGAACATCCAACCTCAACCTCAACCTTAAGGTTTAACCTTAACATTCAACCTCAACCTCAAGGTTCAGCCTCAACCTTAAAGTACAACCTCAACCTCACCTTGCAACTTCATTTTAAAGTACAACTTTAACCTCAATGTTGAACCTCAACCTTCAACCTCAAAGTCAACATTCCTCAATCCACAGTGTCCCATGCACATTGGGAATAGGTTGTAGAACAGTGGACAGCACAATGGGTAGTAATGATTGTGATCATAATGATTCTACCACGATACTGTGATTATGCGATCTTTGAAAGATCGAAAAGATTGAAAGACAGTTGCAAGACAATTGAAGATCTCTCCTCAGTGCTTCTGATTGGGCAAAGGAGTCGGTGTGGCAGAATAACGTGCTCAAAAGCTTTCTCAATGATATTTCCAACTGCTGGAACTCTTTGATAGCTCCTGTGATGATGCTGAAGATGAAACCGAAACTTGCCAACTTGAGGAAACCAGATGGCGCTTGGAACACTGCAGTTAAAACAAAGACTCTGCCCTGATACTGAATCAGAATATCTTCTGTTTGAGAAAAAAAACACTATATCAGATCTGGATAGGAACTAATATAGGCCAGACCTGATCCAGAAAAACACCAATCCTAAATGGAATGAATTGGGACACCCTACTCCCTTTCCCATACCTGTATTACATGGCTTTCAGAGCTTAGTTACATTCCTGTCTTATATTACCTGATAGTGCCCTCCAACGTGATTGGCAGCCTTAGTAAAGAAGGCGATGAATAAATGCCTTTGTTGTTTATCAGATTTTCAGGCCTCACGCTGAAAATATGAGAGAATCTCATGAATTCTTTCAGTGAAAATTAATCAAAGGAAAAAAAAACAGACTTCAAAAGATCTGCAGAAAAAAAGCCTGCAGTCAGTTTTAATGTCGACACTCAGCGATCCATTTTCTGATGGTACAGTACGGAAAATTGTGGGAAAATAGCATAATGTCTCATAATCAGCCTCCTGAAGACAACTACACAAGAATAATTCTCCAAGACCCTGAAAAAAAACAAAAAAAAACAAGCCGAGCTACTGCAGCATATTAGCACAGTGGTGCTGCTCACACACACAGAGGGGATGAGTAGCTCACTAATCATCTGAACAGCGCAATGGAGTTATGATAATTGTGGTCTATTAGGATAGGAAGCAGGCGCAGGGAACACTGTCCAGATGCAAACAGACCATTAGAGTCTTGCTCCATCTCTGGACGGGATTGGCTGATGTTTTTCTTTGAGGATGAGCAAGACACGGAATGGTTTCATCTCAAGAAACAAAGCACAAACGGAATTGGTATTATCTCTTAGAGGTCATGATTTAGGCCTATTGCTTTAACTTGCCATACTATTCAAATATTACAGTATTTAGGCTCTGTGAAAAAAATCCTGCATCTTATATTTTGGAATATTTCACATCTGGGTATTTTTTTTTTTTTTTTACATTGTGTAGAAATTGAATGAACCAATCAAAATTGTTCAAAACGACTTGGAACGAAATATGTATATTTAATTTGTCAGTTCTAAAAGCTCTGGACACTGCACTTGTCACTAAAGACTCCCAGCATTCCCAGCATTTACCCACAACTGACTTATTTCCCTCAATCCACTGATCACGTGGCACGCAGGTGTTCCTTCTCTCCAAGCTATTGATTGTTTCCACCTGTTCTCTCCTGTATATATACCCCTCTGCTTGCCTCGCTCTTTGCTGAGTATTGCATCTAGTTATCTAGTTTTCCTAGCTCTTCTATGACATATTTCTTTGTTTTTTCCTCTTCGTTGCCAACATGTTTATTGTCATGCAGATTTTCATTTTTTGCCTTGCCCAGTTTATTGATTACCTTGTTACCAACCTTTTTGCAACCATTATGTCACTGACTCTGCCTGCCCCTCACTACTCTTGCAAGCCTAATCCCTTTATCAATAAACTTTGTGATTTGTATCTGCAAGTGTCTGTCCTGTGTCTGGACAGTGTGACATAATTACATTTACTTCTACTAAAAATCAAGAATTCTTCTAAAGTTGCTATATATTTTTTTTTGGTATTTGAAAAAAAGTTACAAGTTTTGAGTGATTTCACTAATATACAACTCTTAAAATCACCATATTTTGGGATCATTTGATATGAGCAACAAAAATGCTCCAAAATGACTTTAAAAATGTACTTATACAATGACCTCCATTGAGAAATATTTTTTTTCCTTTCTGCTATTCACTTTAAATGGCATTTTGAATATGTAAGTTTTTTTAATATTGTGGCAGCTCCAGTCTGTTCATAAATATACTGTTATTAAGTACCTGTGTGTTTTGAGGTGTGAGATTTGTGTTTAATGATACAATAGGAGGGGCTGCTTTTAATTCTACCTCATCAGCACATGTGAAGCAGCTCCTTGGGAGAACAACAAAAGCAGGGGAGTGTTTTGCATAAATCTGCAGAGTGTAGACCTGCATGCGGTGGTGACAGATGGCAGTTTGCAGATGTATGAGGGCTGCACTCACCGGCGGGCTGTGTGAAGGTCTAGGAACCGGGAACAGGCCGTTCTCCGCTGTCAGCAGCACACAGCGAGCCTTCTCACCGCCTACAACACAAAACCACACCAATCACACTCAGATCATCTGACATCTCAGGGATATGATTATGAGGTTCTTTAAAATATTCCATAAATTTTTTTATAGCATAAAATATTTGATTTATGACGGTTTATAAATGTTTCAAAATCATCAACCTCATGCAAAACCTTTGCACTGCAAAACAACTCAGTGGCAAAATATGTGCAAATATTTTATATGTGAGACGCATATGCTAATATTAAGTCATGTTTGTGTAAATAATGTATTATTTAGTTTGCTGCCTCAGTCCACAAACTTCTTTCACTTCAAATCAGTAATCAGTGATGTTTCTGTATCTCTCAGCTTGTCCAGAAATGCATGTGTAAAGAGTGTCCTTTAAGTGATGGCTCAAAGATCAAATTACACTGCCTAACTCTAGAGGGAGCACAGAAATGAAGAACTGACTTGAAGCAGTAATATGCTTTTATTAATGGGGTAAGCAACACTTTCTTTTTAGTAAGATTCCTTAAAATCAAAACCAAAAAGAGTAAAGTATGACTTAAATCAGGTAAAAGATTATTTTTGCTTGAAACAAGAATCAGAATACCTCAATATTTTTTTTTTGCTTATTCAGATTTTAAATGACTCAAAATAAAAAAGTAAAAATTCAAAATAAGACTGTTTATGATCATGATCCCTAAAATAAGCAAAATAATCTTAATTATTACACAATTACACAAGACAAAAAGTCTTGTCTGAGAAAATGTATTATTTATTGCCTTGAAATCTGATCATTTCAATTGCTAAGATTTTGTTTTTGTGCTACATGCAGGTCCATTTTTACTGTGTTTCACTATAACATGTATAATCTGATATAATGTGCAGGTATTCTTTACATTATCTTTAACGTTTGTGATAAATGGGACAATGGAAATTCTTAACAATTATTTGGTGTATAATGTTTTACAAATTGAAAGTATTTTTCCATTCTCTTATAAAGTTGCAATTTATGTTTGGAAAGAGGCTTTTAGTCATTAAACTAATACACAACTCTAAAAACAGCCGTATAAGTTAGAATCATTTGACACGAGGTGTTTAAAAACTCCAGCAGCACTGCTTTAGCTGATTACTGTAATTTGGCACATATTATTACATAAAGCTGAATACAGAATTCAGCCTGGAGGAGCTTTTTACAAAAGTACAGAAAAACCAATCATTAAAACTATACATCAAGTTGTTTTGTGTGGATTTTTACATTTAATAGCCTGAAAAGGTTAAATATTAGTGTAGATGTTACTGTTCGGTGGACTATTCTCTGTCCGGCAGTGATGTGAGGAGTTTAAAAACTCCAGCAGCACTGCTGTATCTGATCACCATAATTACAGCACTCTATGTTCTATAGTCTTAATTTTTAACCATGAGTACAAATATAACAAGAATCCTTTTTTTATTTACTTTGAGTTCAAATTACTTAAAATAAGGTTGAAATTAAAAGTTAGACTGTTTAAGACAGGGGTGTCCAAACTACAGCCCGCGGGCCATTTGCGGCCCGTTTCCTTTTTTGGAGCGGCCCACGAGGTATTTTAGAAATAGAATGAAAGTTGGCCCGCTGTTAAGCAGGTTTTTATAATGTGAGATTCAAAGTTTGAACGCTAGGTGTCAGGAACGGGCCAAAGAGTCTAAAAGCGGAGAGAGTGCACATTTCTAGCGCTGAAAAACGGGCCAAAGAGTCTAAAAGCGGAGAGGGTGGGCATTTCTAGCGCAGAAAAACAGGCCAAAGAGTCTAAAAGCGGAGAGGGTGCGCATTTCTTGCGCAGAAAAACGGGCCAAAGAGTCTAAAAGCAGAGAGGGTGCGCATTTCTAGCGCAGAAAAACGGGCCAAAGAGTCTAAAAGTGGAGAGAGAGAGCGCATTTCTTGCGCAGAAAAACGGGCCAAAGAGTCTAAAAGCAGAGAGGGTGTGCATTTCTTGCGCAGAAAAACGGGCCAAAGAGTCTAAAAGCAGAGAGGGTGCGCATTTCTAGCGCAGAAAAACGGGCCAAAGAGTCTAAAAGCGGAGAGAGTGCACATTTCTTGCGCAGAAAAACGGGCCAAAGAGTCTAAAAGCGGAGAGGGAAAGTGGTATATTTCATTTTTTGTTTTATTACAGAGTGTGGCCCGTGACTTCAAATATATTTCTCCTTCTGGCCCCCCAACAAAAAAAAGTTTGGACACCCCTGGTTTAAGATCATTATACCTAAAATAAGCAAAATTAATCTTACAATTACACAATGCTTATTAAGACAAAAAATATTATCTGAGAAAAAATATGATTTATTCCCTTGAAATTTGATCATTTCAATGGCTAAGATTTTGTTTTGTGCTATATTTCTCTTTATATCAAGCATGTGCATCATCTCTAGTTGTCTTTTTAGCTGCATTTCTTGATTGTATTCAAAGAACTGTTCTCATTAACTGTTTGCTTTAATGCTGCATAGTCTAAAATAAACTGAAGTGCATTATCCAGTCTTATAAGAGGTTGAATGGGTGTTTCCTCCTACTTATACAAGTCCTGTAGGAGTTCAGGATAAGGAAACGGGTGGAGAAGATCAATGGCGATGCTTCCCATCCTTGTCATTACCTATTTTATAGATTTCCACTGGACAATGCTTGGGATTCCATAGTATTCATAGCCAGAATAGTCCAAACTTAACCCTGAACACTTAACAATTGTTAAGGGATGTGCTGGAATGAGTTGTAATGTAAAACATTATATTTAAAATCATTAAAACCTAATAATTTTCAGTTATTAATCTTGAGGCTTGTTATTTAGTAACTGAATCAACTGTTTCTACACTTACTGTCCATTTTATCAGTTAAAATAGGCATATAGGACACTTTGTAGTTCTCTAATAATAACAGATCTGTATCTGTTTCTCTGAATATTTTATTATTATAACTGTCCTTTCTTCATTGGTCAGAAACCCAGACGATAGACCACCACAGAGAAGCTATTAATATTCTGGTGGTGGGTCATGCTTATTCTTACCACTTCATTTACGATGAAATTATGTTGATATGAGTGGATCAGATGCAGCAGTGCTGCTGGAGTTTTTAAACACTGTGGTTTAAAGGCTGTCTAGTTGTTGTCTGTAGTATGAATGAATGTCATGTGAGCTGTTTTTTGTAAAAAAAAAAAAAAAAAAAAAAAAAAGTGCTCCGGTGATCTGGTATAACGCTGCTTTAGTCCGGTGGAGGAGTGACGCGGGGTACGATAGGATTTCGAATCTTGCTCATGAATATTCATACATGGAAACATATATTGCCTCTGATTGGCTAAAAGCACTGCGACAACAGTTAGAAATAAACTTTAAAAATAAAGATATTTATTTAAAGACACTAATAACAGTCTTTGCAATGTCATATGTTACTGTACTACTAGTGTAATGCCCTGCTAAGTGCAGTTCAGCTACTGACCTAGCTCTCAGTAAAACGTGAAATCCACCGGAGATCCTATGTAAACCTATAGTTACACACATGGAGGTGGGTAGTCCAGGTCCAGAAAGTAAAAATCCCCCCCCAGGGTTTTGTTGGCTGAGCCGCAGCAGAGCCGTACAGGCAGTTGAAAAAAAAACCCTGGGGTGTTTTAAAAATACACCTACCTATCCCAATTGTACTTATACGCTGGTGGTGTTTCAATGACAAATTCTAACCGTTTGTTCCTTAGCTCTGAATTACTGGGCAAAGCATATAAACACTGATGTGATATTTGCGCAAATAACACAGAAATTAACTGCCATGTTGTTTCTAGCGCTGTTAGCCGAGGTGGGCGAGGCCATTAATTAACAAATTCACTTTTCCTGATTGACAAATTTTTCGGAACATTTTCTTTTACTAACTACTGCAGACAATGAAGGTTGAGGAAGAGTTTCATATGCAGCATCATATACAACTAAGAGGCCTACTGTATTTCACAAAGAACAGGAAAAAAGTGGATTTTAGTGGAAGGAGACCTTTAAAAACACTCTGTTTACACTGTTTTCTCTATAAGACACTCCTGATGGTCCTGATGGTCATTGTCTACTGTAGCCCTTTATCAGTGCATTCAGGAATGTATAGTGTTTTCTGGATATTTTTGGTTGGTGGACTATTCTTAGTCCAGCAGTGACAATAAACTGTTTAAAAACACCAGCAGCACTGCTGTGTCAAAGAATGACCCAATGAATTTTTGTCTACAAAAGATTTTTAAATTACTGGTGTCTTGGGCCCAGTAGCCTCCAAATCATAGAAACAGTTTAACTGGTAGAGGGAGAGTTTAATATAATGCTTGCTCTAAAATTTAACAATGATCTTTGTACTAAGAGGCTCATGGGAAGCCCAGCCTAAGATAATAATCAACTGAGCCAAGTATGAACAAGATCTTATTTCTCAGAGTGAAATTGCTTAGGTTTGCAGAGGGGTGTGTCTGTTATTTTACCTCATCCAGTGGTTTTGGTAATAAGTCATCCATCTACAAACACAATGTCATGTGGACCTACCTAAAATCCTCCCCTCATTCTGTATGATTTAGTCATAAGTCCTGGCTCAGTGAAGAAATTGTATTTTCCTGTATCAGACCTTTATATGTACTCGTTTCAGCCCTTTAGAGATATTTGTGTACTTTCATGATTCATGGTTGAGGTTAGACTTAGGGTTAGGGTTAAAGTTGGGTGTATAGGTTATATAAAGAAAAGAGTTTAGTTGAGTTTAATAGACATTCATTGATAATGGACCACCCAAATAAAGTATTACCTGCCCATATATTGTACAATTGGAGGTTGAGATCAATTGTACTGCTATGCAATAGAGAATGCAATCAGTTGTACTTTAGAAGTACATTCGGGCTTTGTTCACATTACAAGCCACATTGCTTAAATCAGATTTTTCAAATCTGAAACGCCTCACATGTGCACACTGATACGTATATAAACATCGCCTTCTTCACCAACAACAAAAAAAACTCATATTTAAGAGACGTCTTATATATATAAAGCTTTATAAAGGGAAATGGATTTGTTAGCAGCTCATATGTGGAGCATCTTTTGTTGGAGTGGAGAGTAAACAGCTGGCCAGGTGGTTTGCTTTTGCTGTTTTTTCTACCTATAGCTGCGCTGCTGCACCAAAAGATGTGTGGGTACGAGAGAGAGAAGCATGTAGCGCATGCATAAAAAAAAACCCCTAAAAAGGCGGATGAAATCTAATTTGACCATTTACATTCATGTTGCATGTCCATGAATGTAAAAGGTTTAGATACGTATCCGACTTAGAACAATATGAAAGTGACCCAAACTTGATTTGAAAAAAAAAAAAAAAAAAAAAAAAAAAAAAAGAATTTGGCACGTTCACACAGCCATTACAAAATCAGATCTGAGTCACTTCAGCCTGGTAATGTGAACCTAGCCTTAGTAGCTGTCATAAACCCATGTGAACCATTATTTTGTTTAGTTCTTTTTCATGTCTATAGTTTGATATATGCATTTTATAACAATTTCGCAACAAGTAGACCAACAAAAACAGTCCGGAACTGGTCCTCAAATGCATTAACTTCAACATAAATCAGGATTCTTTCCATTTTGAATCTTAGATGTTCAGTGGCTTCATGTTTTTGACTGGTAACAACTGTCTTTTGTTGTGTCTTATAGTACAGTAACTGTAGTAGAAGACAGTATTGTGGATAGTTGTAGAAGAGCTGGAAATGGAGGCTATTTAGAGCAGTGTAAGAGTTGTAAGGCAAAGGTCTCGGAAGAGAGGAGGAGTCCAGGGTCGGTTCAGTTGGCACACAGCTGTTTATGCTCATACCAGAACAGCCCACACACACACTAACACACTAATACACACACACTAACACACACAGACCTGAGCCAGGGGTGAGGAGAAAACTGTGGACAGAAACTGCACATAGAGTGTTGTTTTTACATAGTGTGTCTGTGTTATGTAATTTTGTAATTTACATAAAAGAAATATTGTACGGGGAATACTTTTCTCTTTTATATCACTACTGTATAAATTTTTAGTTTACTACATCATTTGAACTCACACGGCCCTATTTTAGCCTTTAAGAGCCAGGTGAGCTCTGACATTGGCACGTTCGTATCTTAAAAGCATGGCACTTTGTGCATCTCAGCTAAGGATACTGACCTGGGCGTTCATGCTGTGAAGCTATGCCAGCAGGTAATTTAAGGGAACAGCAATGTTATTTGATTCTTTATTCTGAACTCGTGACGATTGACTGTTGTCTGGGTTTATTTCAGTCAATGGTGCATCTGTATTTCCCGCCACCGAGGTGAACAATAGAGCTCACTGTGTCAAAATCTCCTGATGAATGAACCAATAGAAATTCTTAAAAATGACCGGAAAAGACTTTCTACCAGATTTCAGTGCAGCATTGCTGTGCAGATTTGATGGCACTCAGCAACAAGAGCTGAGTAAGTGAGGTCAGGAGGTTGGAAAAAGATCACTGCTTTACAATCATTGCACTCCGCAACTCATCCAAAACTCATCTATCTGTCTGTCTGTCTGTCTGTCTAGTTGCTGTCATAAACACAATTCATTATTTTGGTCCAATTGCCCAGAATTGGTCCTTAAATCCATTAACTTTAATAATTAACTATAAACATAAATAAGGCTTCTTTCAATTTTGAATCTTAGATGTTCAGTGGCTTCATGTTATTGACTGGTAACGAGTGTCCTTTGTTGTGTGTTATCTATGTATCTATGTATCTATGTATCTGTCTGTCTGTCGTTCATTTATGATAGGTACTGCATGTCTCTGTGTGAATGTAATACATGCACTCATTCAAATATAAATAAATGCACTGTTTCTCTCTCACACGTGTCACGTGATGCCCAGCAGTGTTTTTAAATCACAGATGGTGCTCATCAATTTAACAGTTGTGCACACACTGATACACAGCCTTCAATAGAGCTGAATTAGCTTCAGTCAGCACTCTCTCTCAGCCTGCCTTCCAGTGCCTTCTCACACAGTGAGGCTGTAATTGCTGCAGCTCGCAGCCCGAGCGTCTGGCACCATCAAACAATTCAATAATAACTGAGCTGCAACTAAGCCCTGCTGAAAGCCAGGCTGTTGTGAATAGGCTGTTTATATTTTAGCTTATATCGCTTTCATAAAAAAACATTCATGTCCAAACTGGTAACTTTATAAGGTTTGAAAAGGTTGTTACTTTGCAGCTGTGGATGTTCAACTACAAGACGATTGCTTTTCTAACTATTTGAATTGGTGCATTTAGTATGAAGCAACTGAAGGACTTGGTCAATTTGATATTAGGGCCTACAGTTGCTTGCAAAAATTTTCATACCCCTTAAACTATTTCACCTTTTGTCACCTTTGGTCACAAAAATGCATCCCTACAGCATGTTTCACTGTAGGGCTGCAACGATTAGCCGATATAATCGGCAATGTTGATTATTTAAATTTGTCGACTACAAATTTAATTGTTGACTAATCATTATTTATAACAGTACCCTTTTATACAAAGTGTTGGGGACAGAAGCGCAATGGGAGATTGGTCATTAGTTCACTCTCACAGCTTACACTCAACTTAGTCTATATCTCAATATAGTCTATATCTTAACAGATTAAATCACTAAATATCAGTACTTTCCACGTTTAAACAACATCCAGGCATTTAAATACCTTTTAAATCTCATAATAAGCTGTTTCTATTCATTTTTAGAGATGATTTATAGAGACATGGCAGAAATAATCGCTGACTAATCGACTAAAAAAAAAAAAAAATAGCAGATTAGCCAACTATCAAAATAATCATTAGTTGCAGCCCTATTTCACAATGGGAATGGTGAGTTTAGGGTGATGCATATCTTTTGGCAAACTGCAAATGTCATATATTATGTCTTTCTTTTTTTTTTTATAATGTTTCTCTAATTAAGTCAAGACTTCTGAATGCAATTTATTGTACTGCAATTTTATTTAGGGAGTTTCAGAGTAAAGGGGGATGAATAATGTTCCACTTCACACTTTTCAGACTTTTATTTGATAAAAAATTTAGAAAACCATGTTTCATTTTAATTCCACTTTACATCCATGTGTATATAAGATAAGATAAGATAAGATAATCCTTTATTAATCCCACAATGGGGAAATTTACCAATTTATATAAACCTCAATAAAATATTTAAATATTTAAATTTGCAGTTGTAAGGTTCAAGGGGTATGCATACTTTTGCAAGCTACTATATTTGGGTCTATAGCTGTATAGATTTATGCTTATTTCAGTTTTACCTGCTACAGTATATGCTGTACTGACACTATACACTTTAATAATGAGAGTAGGACATATGGATCCATCAGAGGGATGATGCAACTGATAATACTAACATTACCACATAATTAAATCTAGCTTTAATACTGTAATACAGGTCTTATTGAGTTATCCAGGTAATCAGATCTGATATTCCCCAGCCTGATCTAAACATCCTCACCTCCATATTAGCTCATTTCATTACAGGAAGAATCAGCGAGCAGGATTTGATTACACTTTCATATGTAGCTCTGCGCCAAATGCCTTCTTCTCTCCATTGTATCCATATAAGTCAGAAATCAATATTTGATGGAATAACCCTGGTTTTTAATCACAGTTTTCATGCATCTTGGCATGTTCTCCTCCACCAGTCTTACACACTGCTTTTGGATAACTTTACGCCACTCCTGGCGCAAAAATTAGCTTTTTTAGCCAAGTTTAGCTTGGTTTGATGGCTTGTGATCATCCATCTTCCTCTTATATAATATATAATTATTATTATTATTATTATTATTATTATTATTATTATTATTATATTCAAAAGGTTTTCAATTGGGTAAAATCAAAGAAACTCATCATTTTTAAGTGGTCTCTTATTTTTTGTATGACTAAATTTGTACGATTAAATCAGTCGTACACACAGCACTGTCCATCTTCTATCTTCTGGACATGCTTTCATGATTGCTGGATGAGCAAAATTCTGCATAATGCATCGTTATTAAGTGGAGACTGGAGAACATTTTTGTTGGATTCATCATAAATCATTGTCAAAGGGAGGGTCTAATCATGTGTGATCAACTCCAAAGTCTTTGGCTAACTGTGCTTTTTTTTAACAAAATTTTTTAAATTCTTGGAATGTTTAACTGGAATGCCGATGGTAAATCACAGCTTCAATATCCAACTTCTGAGGTCAGTACTGAAGAAACCAGACTAAAACCCTATCTGGACAGGATTAGTTTCTCAGGGGGTCCTGGGGTAATTTTCTCTTTTATGGGGGGTCCTCTGTGATTTTATTCCTGTCTAGAACGACCGTGTGTGTTTTTCTCAGACTGAATTTTCGTCTCCTCGCGTTTAATAAAATAGCTATTTGTCCACTGCCACGCACCGTAATTACACTTTGGGTGCATGTTTCCACGGAGATCCATGTAAACACAACAGCAAGTGGAAATGGAGGAGCTACTGAACGTGATGTCACGTGACTGAGAAAGCCAAAAACTCACTGGTCCTCCTGTTTTTTGACTGCATCGGGATGCAAGAGTTTTATCACTGAGTAGAAGTGTGAAATATCACACAATATTTCACAGACGTCCCCCTGAGAAACTAATCCCATCCGGATAGGGCTTTAAGAAAACATAAGGAATTATGTAGTTTACTTAAAAGTGTTAATCAAACCAAAATACTCTGTAATTTATCAATTAGGTGGCTCTTATCTGGGGTGCCGTTAACTCCTGAGGCAATGGTCCTGATGAGTGCCAGTTTCATCAAAACGCTTTTGATGCTCTTTGCAACTGCACTTGAGGATACTTTTTAAGTTTTTTAATTTTTCGGATTGACTGATCTTCCTTTCTTAAAGTATTTTGTTTCTTTACTTAGAGTTAAATAGTTATTGCCTTAATATAGATGAGAACAATACTTCAATAGAGCTATTTCACTGTATACCTGTAACTCTACCTCTTCACAACTTTATAACTAATGCTCTCAAACACTTTATTAAGAGGCAAGAAAATCAGGTAATGATCTTTTGACGAGTTCAGCACAGCTGTTAACTGAAAGCTGATCATTCCAGGTGTCTCTAGGTGAATCTAAAATATATAAAACATATTCTGGTTTGTTTATAATAAACACTGTTTGTTTATTAAATTATTCCATATGTTTTTTCCATATAGTTTAAATGATTTTAGTATTATTGGGAGGTTATTAGGAGGAGATGGAAGAGAGGGGAGAGAACTCAGGAGAACATTATGGGCTGGAGCTGTTGTTTGTCATAGGAAGCCACTCTCTCCTTTTGGATAAGTGGAAGGAAAGTCAGGAAGAAGAGATGATAGAGTTAAAGGGAGGAGACTGGGTGGTGTGGGGTTAAAAAAGCCGTCAAGACTGTGAGAGAGATAGGGACTGTATTTATAGGGTGTCTGTTTGAGAAGCAGAGCTTTAGACACATTCCTCCTCTTAAAATTGTATTATTTTTATAACACCACTCATTTTTATATATGAAATTGTTGTCCCTGTAAGTAATTGCCCATTTTTCATTAAATGATATGATGACAGTATGATAGTATAATCAAGCATTTACAGTACCAGTTAAAAAAACGTATTATTTAAAAAATATATATGGAATTATTTAGTGAACACAAAAAGTGTTAAACAAACCAGAATATATTTTATATTCTATTTTAGATTCTTCACAGTAGCACTTCTTGCTTAGATGACGGCTTTACACATCTTGGCTGGATTTTCTCAGTCAGCTTTATGAGGTAGAGTCACCTGGAATTCAGGCTTTCAGTTAACAGCTGTGCTGAACTTGTCAAGAGTTAATTACTTGAATTTCTTGTCTCTTAATAAGTTGTTTTAAAGCATCAGTTGTAAAGTTGCGAAGAGGTAAGAGTTGGTTTACGGTGAATAGCTCTATTTGAGTAACAGTGTTGGGAAGTAACGGATTACATGTAACGCCGTTACGTAATCAGATTACAAATTATGAGTAACTGTAAACCGTTACGTGGTAATCAAATGACCGTTACTCTGCTAAAATAAATGGATTACATTGCGGTACTTTTGGTCTTCCAATCCAACACTGACAAAACACAATCACATTCACATAAATCACATCAGAATATTCTATGATTCACAACCTCCTGGTCAGAATGTCTTTACTGCAGAAGCGCCCTCTGGCGGGAGGCAATGATACCTGATTATTATACACCTTCGTGAATTTATTATACAGTACTTACTGTAGTTTAGTAGATTAGAGACCAAGATCACGGCATTAACACCTAAACCTTGGACGAGGCCTTAAAGGATTAAAGAAGAACTCTGGTGTAAAATGGACTTTTGTTGTAGTAAAACAGGATAAAAAGTACTTACCTTTGCTGAATAGCACACCTCCGTTCTCCCACAGTGTTCTTAGATCCAGAAATTTTAACAGTTTCTCCAAACATCCTTCAGACTGGGTGACATGGGGCATAATTTGCCCTGATAAATTGATTTTTTTCCCATTGTTATCAGGCTCAAAGTAGCTCCACACCTCCTTGCTAGAATCCGGAGAGCCCTGACATTTAAAATGATTAACGAGGCATTAATGACTTAAAAAGTGCAAAAGAAGCTTATTAAAAAACTATACCATTGAAAATAACATAGAAAATATATATATACTCAATTGTACTTAAAACATATTGAGAAATGTCTAAATATGCTGTAAATATGCTTATACTTAACATATTTGTGTACTTACTTAAAATATATTAAAAATATATTAAATTAAAATTAAAATTGGTCTTTATAGGGTCAGATTTATTCCCTCTAAAGTACAAAGTCTTTTCTAACAGCAGTAAGTACAGATTTGTACCATTTAACCAGACAAAAGGTACATTCTGTATTCTGTATCACTGTACTAATAAACAATATATAAGTCAGACAATTTTGGATCATCAGGTTTTTGAGCCATATTTAGTTGATGATAGTGTTTATAATCGTATTAATCTTTACTGGTATAAAAACAAGGGTACAAAAAAGGACTTTCGCTGAAAGGTACTTTTTTGTACTTCAATATAAGGTACAGCCCCAGCGACAAGCTTTATACTCTTTTAAGTACAAATCTGTACTTATTTTTCTTAGTTTGTATATTAAAATATATTTTTATATTCAACAAAATATACTAGAAGTGTGCTACTTACAGAAGACAGGAACAAGAAGCATATTTGTACTGTAATTTGTAATGTAAATAGATCACATATATTTCACATCAATTCTTAGTATATATACTCTAATATACCTGGTGTATAATAGTGATAATACTTATTAAATGTATTATAATTTTACTGTCAGCATATTTAAAATATGGGGTTACATACATGAAGTAATATGTTTAAATATTACTTAAGTATATTTAAAATAGTTCCATTTTAGTACAGTTAAGTACACTTAGCACAATTTAAGTAAGACTTTTGTACTATTTTTATTCAATTAAAGTATAAT